>NC_044333.1:15053154-15353154 GCF_007399415.2 Gopherus evgoodei | reverse complement strand
GCATATAATAGTTCATGTAATGCCTAGACTTTGAACATGCACATTGGTTGCACTAATTAGGATCATTCAAGAAAGAATTCTTTGTTTTACACGCAGGTCTGGATAATACGCTTCTGAGCTGTATTTCCTCTTGCTGCCCGTGGGTTGGATGTGTGACATACTTTATGCAGCTGTAAAAGGTTTTTTATACCAGTTTTGTTATGAATTTATGATAAAGGCTGCAATGTGTTGCTGCTTTTGTATTTACGATTAGCTTAATAAGCTTATTGATTTCATTGGTGAGAGGCCTGCCACCCCCTTTGGTCTTATTCAGAATATTTAACACCAGTCTAAAATGATATCCCATGTGAAGGTATTGTTTTCACACTGTGGCCTATAGTACGCTACCACAGCTTGTTCAAGATGAAGGCTGAGATTAAATGATTGGCAAAGGGCACATTTCAAACAATTGCTTCTGACCTTTGCCACACAACACTCATCCACAACTGCCACTCATCACTTCCTCCTACATCTATCCTGGGGGACCTAAAAGAGCACTGGCATGTTCCATGCAACACTGACTGTGAACTAGTGCCCTGAGTGTTAACACGGTGTGATCACTTGCTGTCACTCCAACCCCTGACACACTCTTTTTCTTGACAAATTTGTAATAATAATTGCACACCACTATTCTAGCCTCATCCAAGTCTTCTCACCAGAGTCTTTTTAATATAATTAGCAGTAAGCAAGACACTGAGCTAATAGGCATTAAAGAAAGAGTTGCAAAAATGACATTTAATTCAGTCTGTCATCAGGATATTTCCAATCTGAGATGGATCCAAGCCACAACGTTGGCATGCGGTGCTTAACTTTCACCAAGGCTGGGTGTGTTCAGTATGGAGGCTTTAAAGGGTCAGCCCTTAGAAGCATCCTGCTTCAGTTCGTATTAGTCTCTGTCAGCTCAATGTGCTGCACTAGTCAATCACATTAAAGGGAGGGATGAATCAGGCTGAGTCATCAAATACCAATAGCTGTGACTGTGGCCATCTAAGGGCCCAATCCTGCAAACTCATCATGAGTATCAAGTATCAGAGGGTAGCCGTGTTAGTCTGGATCTGTAAAAGCAGCAAAGAATCCTGTGGCACCTTATAGACTAACAGACGTTTTGGAGCATGAGCTTTCGTGGGTGAATACCCACTTCCTCAGATGCATGCATCTGACATGCATCTGAGGAAGTGGGTATTCACCCACGAAAGCTCATGCTCCAAAACGTCTGTTAGTCTATAAGGTGCCACAGGATTCTTTGCTGCTTCATCATGAGTAGTGTCTTGACTTACACACGTATTCCCATTGACATCAATAAACAAGGATTGGTTTGCAGCAGGGCTGAGTCCTAAGGGTGAATTCTTTTAGTATTCTCTACTCCCCATTATAAATGTATAAGTAGCAGAAATACAGTAAAAGTATTGACTTATACCTGTTAAATATTGCTAAGTATTTCCACATTATTAGACCATGTTTGCTGTCCCTTTACATTATACTTTATTCTCTTCGTAGTATCACAATTTTGGGGGCAGATGCACATCAACTATTACTGAGTACCTTGCTGAATTGGGGCCAAATGAACATAGTAGATGGTAGCAAGAGGGTTGAGGATGTTATTTGCTTATTTGCTTATTTATTTTAGTTATAGGGTGAAATCCTGGCCCCACTGAAATCCAAGAGAGTTATGCTATTGATTTCAGTGGGACCAGCACTTCACCCACAGAGTTAAAATGTGAGCTAGACATTTGTAAGCTAATACACCAGTTAAAAGTGTAACCACATACATCAGAATAAGTATAGACAGTGCTATAATACCACCAAACTAATTGGTACATCTCTAGCAGATTATGATAGCTCCATTTATCATTTTACATCTGTTTCTGCTTCAGCAGAGCTCAGTATGTCTTACAGTAAAGTCTGATCAGTTTAATTTTGGGGTATATTGTTTTCAGCTTTACTAATTGCCAAACTGACTCCAGCAAATTGAAGCAGCAGCATTTTTTGCTTTGTTTTACTCATTCCTTTCATTTACTTAGTTATACTTATTTTACAGCTTTGTTCAAATCTGTATCTGTAGTGAGTTTACAACACACAGCACTTGTCTGAACTGTTTAAAGCCAGACTGTTCTCTCATAATGCTTTCCGCATTATGCATGTTGTGTTTTATTTCACTGTTTGGAAAACCTTTTATGAAATCAGCAGCTAGTCGGAAGGAAATCATTTGCATACTTGGCTCCATACACCTGGAATTCCTTAATTTTAGGGATTAGCAAAATGAGTCTAATAAAAAGCATAAGGCCTAGTTAATCAGCTCTGTAAACTCCCTTCATTAGCTGTTACATGCTCCCTACACAAGGGCGCATTTCATGAAATTTACATTGTGCAGGTCAGTTATTACTATTTTATGAACTGATTTCTAATTTTATGTGACACAGTTTGTGTTTTTAGTGTTCCTAAAAGTTAAATAACTTTTTTTTAAAGTTGTGAGTTATATATGCCCTTATGCGGCCTCACGCATGACACTTTCCCTACATTAAGTCTATAATATCCTAGGTTTACTGAGGGTGACAACACGATATGCTGCAATTAATATAAACAAACACATTTTATTTGAGCTGATGTGGAAAATTATTGCATTAAAACGTAGAAAGTGGGTTAGCATTAGGGAATTTCTCAACAAATAATTTTCCTCACTCAAAAATGCCAATTTGTCAAAACCAAAACTATTTACAAAACAATGTCAGATTTGACAAAACAAACAATTTTTTAAAAAACTGGTAAAATATTTCAGGATTGCCAGAATGTACCATTTTGACATTGTTGAACTGGAAGTCATGAGGTTTATCAAGTTGAAATGACTTTTCATTTAGAAATTTTAGCAAAATTTACACAAAACAAGGTAAAAATGTTGAAATCAAAACATTCCAAAATTATCCAAATGAAATGTTTCAGTTGACACAAACAAAAAAAATAGTCAAATTTTTTGTTCATGAAAATTTGAGATTCTGACTTTTCATCCCGTTTTGTGATAGGGATTTTTTTTTAAATGTTGAAAATGATTGTGGGACTAGAAAACAGTTTCCCATCCAGCTGTACTTATAGGGCTCTTTCCAGTACTCTCCATTATAGGTCACCCTTTAAACCCAATGGACCAAAGTTTCCTAAGTATTCTATGAAATCCACTAATCATAATCACTTTACCAATTTATCCTACAAGTAGGAGTGTAGTTAACATATTCATTGTATTTCAGAAGTTGTAAGTAAGAAAATACTGGTATGAGCAGATCTGCTTTATACCTTCAAGGCTTGAGCCAAACCCCAATGAAGCCAATGGGAGGTTTTTTTCCTTTGGCTGCAATAGGCTGTGGATCAGGCCTTTAATAAGAAATATCCTTGAATTTCTAATCTCATCTTTGAGTAAAAAGTTGAATTTTAACTGTTTCCACTGCATGTTTATTATGCTCATGCAAAAAACTCCTCTAACACAAAAAAACAGAACAAACCTCTGTCCTGTTACTGTTCCCTCCTTTTCTAGCTACATACTACATGTCTTTCTAGTTTAAAAAAGTGTCCTGCCCCACTTCTTGTCTTTCCCCTCTTGGGAAGCAGGATTCCTTAAGCTGGGGAACTTGATTTCTGCCTTCAAGGGTCAGCCTGCCCCTGGATCCTTTGTGCAGCAGCTAATTTGAATTTTTAATTACAGGATCCTGCCTCAGCCCATTCACTTATATTTGGCCATTGAATAAGCTGAGAGAGAGAGAGAGAGATGCATTTACAGATGGTGAGGTAAGTCAATTTTATACTCCAGTATTAACTTTACTGAGTTGCCTTGACTCAGAGTTATCTTGGCAAGTAGCAAGCAAGTCAGCCAGATCTCTATCTTAATGTACCTCCAGATCAGTGCAAAACAGCCTTACCAGACCAGAGAATATGGCCCCAGGTATTTGCATCAGACTGGTGACCCAAGACAAGATGCAGAGTTAACATGTTGTTGTAGACAGCATTGCCACGAGACCATACACTTGCTTGTGGGAGCAGACACAAATGAGAGAGGGGGTTCAAAATTCTGGAAAGGTACAGGAGCCACACATAAGATGGTAGAGCTGACGTTCAAGGCCAGCATCTAAGTAGACACAGTCCCAGGACTGTCAGGGAGAAAATGTCCACTAGCAATTTTTCAGGTGAGCAATGAGAGGATTTAATAAGTGAAGTTAGCTACAGTCTCATTATTAGGGTGTATGGTATGGTCTTTATGGCTTCTAGGGACAATGCAAAAAGATTCAATGTGATTAGAATGTGTTCAAAAAGTCAAAGGTGTGGTCCAGTAAAGGGATCGCAGCCACACTTACCACTTATTACCTCTGTTTGTTTTTCTTTCCTTCTGGTGGCTATTTACTTCTCAGAGGACTGGCTAGGTTAATTGTAGCGTGAGTGGAATGGTGTTGGAACACTGGAAGGAGCTGGAACACTGGAAGAAGCTGGAGTTTGCATGCTTACCATCGCCTGCTCTGTCCCATGCTTTGCCCTGGTCCTCCTGCTCCTAGAAAAGAATATTAACATTGTAAATGACCAGCATGAGTATTTGTTCTGTACCTGCTCAGGAAGCCTAAAATGACCACATCATGTATCCAACCAACTAACACTTAAAGCTGAAATCACTAACATTTGCAGATAATTGTGTGCAATTAGCAGTTATTTAAAATATTAAAAAATGAATATTTTTTTAATAAATAATGTTTCTAGAAATGGAAATCTGCTCATGGGTGTTTTGATAGCAAAATTGAAGACTACATTCCTCAGATAAATTATTTGTTGTGAATTTTTCACTCTGCTCTAACAATAATACTTATCTAACTCACAAGGGTCTTGTGATGATTAATTAATAGTGCTGTGAAGACAGAAGGTAAGTGCTAAGTATTATTACTGTACTCAGAAGTAGCCAATTTTTCATGTGTACCATAAAACTATTAAACAAATGATTTTCAGTGCATGCTGTGTATTACATGTGGGCAATCTTCATGAAGTTCAAGTTTGTGCCAACTTGTCAGACCAGTTTTGGAGAACAACCTTAGAGGCTGGACTGTCGGTATTTAGTGCTTTGTATACTGTATGTATAGTAGTTTTATTAAAATTATGGTAGTTAAGGTACAAGTGATCATGATTTGATCACACGTATAATGTGCAAGTAGAATAAAGTCCAGGCCAGTAATACATATACTTGAGGATTTAAAAGGGACAATTTCACAAAGCTGAAAACAAGTATATACCAAATCAGTTGGGAGAAAGAATTTAATCAGAAAAATGTGAATGATAATTGAGAATTGTTTAAGAACACTTTCCTCGATGCCCCTAAATCCACAATCCCACAATTGAGGAACACCATATTGGTTAAAAACTGATCTGCTTCAGAGGAGAAGAGAAGTCAGCCTTAATTAAAAAAAATTAACAAATGGAAGAAAGGCAAAGTTGATAGATTTGAATATAAATCAGAAACTAGGAATTGTAGAAAATTGATAAAGGAAGAAAAGAGACATAAGCAGGAATCTGTATCCAGTAGAGTTAATGATAATGAGAAGGCATTTTAAAGTCCGTTAAGAACAAAAAGAATCCTACTAATGATATTGGCCCTTTGACCAGATGAAAATGATAGAATTATCAAAAAGGCAGATGCGTTCAATAAATATTTCTGTATCTGCGGGGAAAACTGGAGACGTAGGGTTTTATGTGGTGATGATAATACTCTGTACCACTAATATCTTCAGAGGATGTTACACAGCAGCTACTAAAGTCAAACATTTTTAAATCAGAAGGTCCAGATAACTTCCATCCAAAATCATTAATCATTTCAATAAGTCTTAGAACACTGGGGAAATTCCAGAAGACTGGAAGAAAGTTAATGTTGTGCCAATATTTAAAAAGGGTAACTGGGATGGCTTGGGTAAATAGGCCTGGCAGTCTAACATAGATCCCAGGCAAGAGAATGGAGTGGTTGATATGGGATTCGATTAATAAAGAATTAAAGGAGGGTGATATAAGTAAAGCTAATCAACAAGGGTCTACGGACAATAGAGCCTATAAAACTAACTTGATATTTTTATGAGATTACAAGTTTGGTTGATAAAGGTAATAGTTTTGATGTAATAAGCTTAGACTTGTGTAAGGCTTTTGACTTGGTTCCACATGATATTTTGATTTAAAAAAATAGAATGATATTAAATTAACATGACATCATTAAATAAATTAAAAGCAGGTTAACTGATCGGTCTCAAAATGTAATCCAATGGAATAAATGGAAAATCATCATTGAGCAGGTGTGTTTCTAGTAGAGTGCTGCAGGGATTGGTTCTTGGCCCTACATTATTTAAATATTTTTATCAATGACCTGGAAAAAACATAAAATCATCACTATTAAAGTTTGCAGATGACACAGACATTGGGGGAGTGGTAAATAATTAAGAGGACAGTCACTGATAGAGAGTGATCTGGATTGCATGGTAACCTAGGTACAAGCAATATGCTTTCTAGTACAGCTAAATGTAAACATATACACCTAGGAACAAAGAATGTATTCAATACATATAGGATGGTGGATGCTATCCTAGGAAGATGAGACTCTGAAAAAGATCTGGATGTGGTGGTGGATAATCAATTGGAAATGAGGTCCCACTGCAACACTGTGGCCAAAAGGTCTAATTGATTGTTGGATGCATAAATGTGGGGACCTCGAGAAGGAGGAGAGAGGTTATTTTACGTCTCTATTTGGCACTGGTGTGACCACTGCTGGAATACTGTGTTCAGTTCTGGTGTCCACAATTCAAGAAGGGTGGGGATAAACTGGAGAGGGTCCAAAGAAGAGCCACGAGAATGATTAAAGGGTTAGAAAACCTGCTTTATCATGATAGATAAAAGCTCTAATTATTCAGCTTAACAAACAGAAGGTTAAAGGGTGACTTGATTTCAGCCTATAAGTACCTACATTGGGAAAAAATATTTAATAATAGGTTCTTTAATCTAGCAGAGAAAGGTAATTGAAGCTAGACGAGTTCAGACTGAAAACAGTGAAGGTAATTAATCACTGGATTCTTGGTACTGGCAATTTTTAAATCAAGATCAGATGTTTTCCAAAAGATCTGCTCTAAAAATTATTTTGGGGACGTTCTATGGCCTTTGTTATCCAGAACATTAGAATCTCTCAATTTATTAATCTATAGTATACACATTTAAGATTAAATGGACAAGTGACAATTCTTTTTCCCCACTAATTTTAACATTTCAGAGACCAATCCTACGAACATTAGGTTAAAGCTTATCCTGAGATGAAGGCCATACATCTATAGCAGGCCAGTGCAAGGCCCATGCATCACGTAGTATTCAAAATTCAAAACAGAGTTTAAGCAATGGGTTGCGTATGCTACAAAGCACAATATTCATTAGCTTCTGTAATATCCGATTCCATGACAGTGACTGAAGAGTGGATGTCTTTAGAATTAAAATGTGTGAATCTCTGATTGTTTGGGGTCTGATTTAGCAATTAGTGTTTTACTTATATTTATTTCACTTGATTTTTTCTTTTGCTACTTCACTCACTTGTTACTTCACACATTATGTTCTTCAGTTATTAAATGGGTGTATCATTTATTTCAGGCTTATTAGTTATCCACCCATGCAGTGTTTTATTTCATTTGAGAACATTAAATATACATTGAAAACAAATTAACAGCATGATTTAACACTAATTAATTCCACAGAATATTATGATGTAGATGATACATGTTGCTGTCATCTTCTAAAAGGAAGCCAGAAGAAAGGTTCTCACAATAAAAGAATTCACAGCTTACCCTACTAAAATTCTTTTCCATAAAGTCTTTTCTTTAATTCACATTTCATTCAGCACTTCAGGAAAATAACAATATTCCTTCCAAAGTCCTTCCTCATTTGAGAGCATTTCCTTCCCTTCAGGGTAAGTTCCATTGAAGAACATTCAGCTCATGTTTTAAAACCTGAAGGAGATATCCCTTTTCCAGAGTATTTAAGAGAAAAGAACTGCAGCTTTTGCGAGCCTGTAGTTAGCTCCACATGGAGATCATCTACATGGTATTTCTTACCACTGTGGATCTGCTAAGCTTGAATTTGGTTAGTGCAAACACATATTCCATTTTCATAATGATAAAAATCAGACTAAAGCTACCAATCAATAATAAAAGTAAGAAAAAGTGATGCTGATGCAACTCTTGAATGTAAAAATGTTACTGAATTTTCAGAACGCATCAAGATACTAGATCTATTTCTGCCTACAAGATTTCTTTGGTATTTGAAATAAGTAGAGGACACACTACAGAAAAGAAATAGCTCTTAAAAATCCCTGGCAGCTGAAGACATAACATTTAGTGGCTAACTGACGCAATGAAATCTCTCTTAACTAATACCTAACTTTTTTTAATGTAACCAAATTAATGGATTTATTTTTAAAGCTACTCTGTGAGATGAATAAACTGCTTTATGCTGCCACAAAGTAGACTGCATAGAGATTTTACATCTGGTCTGTATAATCTAGAGAATATAATTATTTTTTAAATGATGAGAATGACCATGTATCAACAGTGCTACTGTTGAAATAAACACTCTGAACTTTACATCACGAACACTTGTTTTTAATGTTTGTGGCCAATATTAACATGCAAAAAATATGTTTATTACATAGAAAAAATCATACATCTTCTGTCCTTCATATACTCTCACTCACTTCCCTAGACATCTTTCTAGGTATCCAACTCCTGCTATCAGACAGTAGGGGACATCACTCACCAAGCTGGTGCCTCCTTCTGGCCATCTTGGGAATTAGCTCCACAGGTCAGTACATTGTCTCCCAGTGGTGCCTCATCCACTGTCATGTCTACTATCTGACCCGTGTCACAGAAACTGTGGCAACCTCTTCATGACACGGCCCTCCAGCTGTGTCACCATCTGTGCTACCCCATTCCGGGGTTTAGTACGGCAGTTCAACTGTCCAGCCACTTCCCCAGTGACAAGTGTCGGGGGGAAGCTGGACGCGCCCACTACTTCTGGTCCTGACCCAGGGACTCTCTGAACCGCAGTCACTGCATGCCTTTGCTTTGACTACCACTGCATTTCTATGGGCCACTTCCGAACAGCCACAGCACCCTGCTGAGTCCCAGCAGCCTGTCTGGAGCTCCTCCTCTACTCCCCAGGTCCCTGCCTGTACTGCTTGTACAGAGTTGCAGCCACTAAGGAGACAGTCTTCTCTCCTCGAGCTCCTGGCCGCCACTGATGCAGCTCTTCCCTGCGGCTCTTCTTATATGGGCCAGCTGGGCCTGAATTGGCTACTCCTCACAGTTGCTCTCCTATTGGCTGCTTCCTTGCACCCTTCCTAGGTCTCTATTAACCCCTTACATGCCAGTGTGGGGCGGACACCCCATCACATGCATATTCTTCAGCATTGCAGGATACCCATTTGCAAGTCACCCATATCTCTCCACTTTCACTGAATATTTTAAATGTTGCATTTCAAAAGCCTTTCTGGCAGAATCCCTCGGCATGGTCAAGGGGCCATTGCCTTCTAACACCAATGTACTTTTCATACCCTCTACTATACTGAAAAATGCAATAACAATATAAAACTATAATAATGTAAAATTACTACTTTTTTCCTCACATTTCTTTCTCTCTCTGTGTTATAGCTCTCGTTGAAAACATATCTCCCTATACTCTGACTTAAACTTCCTTAGGGAACAAAGATCAGTTGTTAAAATCTCATGAAAATAGAAGAAACTAGGCATAAAGTTAATGGTCATCACCATATTAACAAAAGCAGAGACAGAGTATAGCATGTTGCTGCTAGTAATCCTCCTTGCACTACTGATGTTCTGCCTAGAGTCATTATATTGTTGTCCAGCTAAAAAAAGTGCTTTCTAAAGAACATATTGCCAATGCTGATTGCCAACCTTAGAACTAATGATAATACCAAATAGCACAAAGTGTCCATTATCAGTTCCATCTCAGGTGAACAGTCCATTACAAACAGATGTGCATATAAAAGAACTGGAGAATTTTGTAGCAAAAATTCAGTGTATCGAGAAAGTATGTTATGAGCCAACCACTGCCATTTAATTTCAATGAAAGAAGAGTGAAAAAAAGTTGATAGGGACTCCAACTTATGAATGGGAAGGGAAAGTTG
Organism: Gopherus evgoodei; assembly: GCF_007399415.2. Taxonomy (NCBI): domain Eukaryota; kingdom Metazoa; phylum Chordata; order Testudines; family Testudinidae; genus Gopherus; species Gopherus evgoodei. Next base: position 15,342,935 of record NC_044333.1, on the reverse strand, counting down.
TGCGCTTGGCTTGAGCACTGAAAACTGTTGTTAAGGAGGATTACTGAAGACAGGGAGGATTATTCAAGATTTAAGAGATCTTCCTGGAAAATCTGGCTGTTGCTTATGAGCAGGGCCGGCTCCAGGCCACAGAGCACCAAGCGCGTGCTTGGGGTGGCATGCCACGGGGGGTGCTCTGCCGGTTGCTGTGAGGGCGGCAGGCGGCTCCAGTGGAGCTGCCGCAGGCATGCCTGCGGAGCCACGCCTGGTCCCGTGGCTCCGGTGGAGCATCCACAGGCACGCCTGTGGGAGGTCCACCAGAGCCGCGAGACCAGCAGACCCTCTGCAGGAACGCCTTCATGAGATCTACTGGAGCTGCGGGACCGGCGAGCGCAGAGCGCCCCCAGCGGCGTGCCGCTGTGCTTGGGGAGGCGAAATGGCTAGAGCCGGCCCTGCTCATGAGCTGGCAAACAGACTCAAACATTTGATTTACAGCATTCTTGTTTATATACTGCTGCACTCACAACTGCAATTTGCCCTGCAGTACATGCTAAGGGCTTTACTTGGGACAGGAATTATTGGACAGAGGAAACTAAAATCATTAGTATAATTAGGAAATATTTTCCCACAGTTATTGCAGCATTATGGTCTCCATGCCCATCAAATGTCAGACAAAGGTATATGGAAAAAGGTAGACAACTGGAGGATGCTTCATAATCCACTGGACAAGCTTCACATTCATGTCCTCATGAATCTATAAGCAACACCATTCTGCATCATACAAGATTCCACTTTGTAGGAGAGTGTAAAGCAGCGGTTAGTGGAAGTGCACTCAGATTGCCTCAAGTGAGTGAGCTCATTCATCATCAGAGAACTCCCTTATCAAACACCTTTACTCTCTTTTCTCTTCCACATCTTATTTAATATTGAGATGAAGCCACTCTGGGAGATGGGGAGACATCATGGACTTAATACACCCAGATCAGAATCTCCTTTACATCTAATGCAATCACCACCTCTTCCAGCAATCCCAGGGTACATCTAGACTACCCACTGTGTTGAAGGGTAGTGATCGATCCCCGAACGTGCTCCCGTCTACTCCAGAACTCCACCAGCACGAACGGCGGTAGCGGAGTCGACAGGGGGAGCTGTGGATGTCGATCCCTCGCCGTAAGGATGAGAGGTAAATCGATCTAAGATCCTTCGACTTCAGCTACGCTATTCACATAGCTGAAGTTGCATATCTTAGCTCGATCTGCCCCCCTTGTGTAGATCAGCCCCCAGTGCCTGGCTAAGAGCAGCTCCTGGAAGGAGAGTAGTGGCTAAAACTGAACCAAATCAAGGAGCACATATAGCTTGTGGGGAAGAATGAAATCTTTTGAAGAAATTGGTACCACCATAATACCACCCACTATTGAGAGAACTCTCCTCAGATCATCAAGTTAGTTCAAGGCCTTAAGTCCTTCTGGACTCCTCACTACTTCTTGTTGCCCAAATTGTCACAGATGTTAAAAATAATTAATCAGGTCAATAACTGAGACACACATTCTCAAGACATTTTTCTCAAAAATGTTGTTACTTTATTCTGATTTATTTCATCAGCTCAAACAGTCCTTTTCCGTCTCTGGCTGGTCAACCTGTTCTGACAGTTATGGACTCAGTCTCCCTTATCCACTTACTGTAGCTGATTGTATCTAGAAATGAAAATGTCAACCTTGAAAAGAGCTTCAGCTGGTCTCATGTGACTCACCTTCTTAATAAAACACCTCACCCACAGTGCTTCACCCCAGTGCAGCATTCACTTCAATGGCTGTCCACAGACAAACTCAAATTCTTGATCCTAGTGTTCAAAGCCCGTAGAATTTACCCAAGCTGTTTGGAAGATTGTCCTTCTCTCTTTCAGAACTGTGAACCACATGGCTGAGTTGAATGAAAGCAGGTGACAGAGCTCTTGAAGTGGCAGTTGCAAGACTTTACAATTCATGTCTGCAAGACGAGCATAGTTACCACATAGCTCACTGTGTTCAGAACTGAATGTAAAACTCCCCCTTTGATTTAGCTCTCCAACAAAAACAAGAAATAAAAGAGAATTTAAGAGGAAAAATGAAGAAGTGAATAATAATAAAACCCAGCTGTCTGGGGGGAAATGGAGGAATCTAGACCAGAACTCTTTCTGCTAATTATAACTTGGTTTATAAGTGTGTTGAGTGTTTAAATACCTTGATGATGTGTGATACAATTGCACAATTAGACACTGACACAATTTTTCATCTCACATCAGCCTTCTCTGTTCTACAAGGCTCTAAACCAATCACCACCAAGAAAATGCTGCTTTATCCATATTTCAAAGAGCTAAGAGATACTAATCGTTGACCTGAGACTAGTCACACATCACTGGAGGTCAAGTTAGTGTCCCCTTCCACATCCTTTGATTTCTGCCCATCTGCAGTATGCAGGCCCAGTAAACCTCGTTAAACAGCATATGCACGACTCTCTGAAACTTTCCAGAGAAGAAGGCAAAAGAAACAGTAATGGATGCAGTTATATAAAGCTGTAACAGTACCAATAAATAAATAAATAAATAAAAAGAACACTGATTTGAGTGCAACTAAGTCTATGGGCAGCTTGAGCCTTACAAGTGCTGAAAAACATAATGAGGCAAACAAAGGAACACTCCCTAAGTGATTACTTTTAGGGCTTGAGCATATCCTTAATGTCCATGCCCAGAAGGGACCCTACATACATAGGTCTACTCCTCCTCAGAGGTTGTATGTGTTTGGGAGAATTTGGGATTCCTTGGGAATTTGGCTATCTTTAGTTCTCTGTCACTTAGGGTACGTTAGAGTAAACTCCTTAAAGTGGAGTTCCTGAGACAACTTCAGGCTGGGGAGTCCCAGGACCGATGCTGCCATGGTGCTTGGAAGAGCCTTGGAGCCAGGGTGGAAGCACAGGGCCTCCACTGGCCCTTGGGCAGATTCTTGTGATCTGAACAGACTGTGGGAGATGGCAAGGGTTTAGGAGATGGACTCTACTTATTTCCCTGCAAGACTAAACTCTGCTTTCCCTTCCTCCCCTCCTTGCAAAAGAGATTGTGGAGGAACTGTTGTTTCTGAAGGCCCACCACTGTACATACTTTCTGAGAGGGGCCTTTTCTCCCTTAGTGTATAAAAGTCTTGTCAGTGGCAAGTAATGGAACACCAAGCTAGCAGTCTTGTGAGGAGAGATGTGTTTGAACAAAAATAGGATAGAATTGACATAGCTCCAGTCATCTTCAGTGGAACTACTCAGATTTCCAGCAGCAGAGGACCTGGCCCAGCCTTTCTTGTGTTGTTTTGTCTATTTTGCTTCTAGCTGTAACCAGAAAGTGAGTTAGTTTTAAACAAATCAACATATTCAGAGATTTTAAAGCCAGAAGGAACTATATTTTGATCAGTTATTCTGGCTTCTGGAATAACATAACTTCATATACTAGTTCCTTCATCAAGCCCATAAGTTCTAGCTGAGCTAGAACATATCTTTTAAAAGAGTCCAATCTTGATTTAAAGACGTCATACAATGAATAAACCACCACTTCTGTAAGTAAACTATTCCAATGGTTAATTACAATCTCTGTTTAAAACATGTGCCTTATTTCTACTCTGAATTTGCCTCATGTCAGCTTCAAGCTGTTGGATCTCATAATCCCTTTATCTTTTTATAAAAAGAACCATCTACGAATCAGAAAACTTCTCGCCAAGCAGGTAATTATATGCCATGTCAAGTCACCTGTTAACCTTCTCTTTGATAAACTAAATAGACTGAGCTTCTTAAAACTCTCACTCTAAGGCAGGTTGTCTAGGCCTTGAATCATTTGTGTCTCTCTTTGCTGAAACATCTCCAATTTTTCAACATTCTTTTTAAGAATTTTGAAGTATTTTTTGCAATTCTGCTCATGTTCAGCTGCTGCAGTCATTGCTGCATGGCCTTTAGCTCAGATAAAATTGTAGCTACTCACTACTTAGATGGATTTATCAAAACTTTTTTAAATCCTCCTCTGAATGAATTCAAATAGCTTCTCATCTCACAGTACATTGATTTTAAAATTCAGGGTTCAGCTGACACTGCACCACAGTACTTAAAAGATTTAAATTTCAAGCCTACTAGTGTTCTTTGATGGGTTTCCCAGAACCAATAGACTGATTCCAAAGTTAAACTATCTGCTCACAACTTTCTACTTAGAAGCTGCTGTTCTATGGAACAGTCTTTCTTTAGAATTCCAGCTGGACAAACTTTGCTCACAAGTTTTGCTCCTATTGAAAACCACAAGTTATTGAATTTGTTTCTTTTCAGATTTAGCAATAGTTGGAAACATGATTTTGGAATTTCTTTGTTACATTATGATAATATATGAAGATGATGTATAGGTAAAATAGAACTCAATGAATGTTTAACAGTCCTCCAAAACATACTATATTTGTGTAAGAGAAGTTTCATTTATGGAGTCGCAGCTAAAGTCAAGAATTGTATTCCAAAGCAGCCCATCTGGCAACAGATGCATCTGTCCCTATTCATTGAAAAGAACTGGAATGATAATATTTGAACTATAATTACTTGTGGACAGTAAATAATTATCTTTTCTATAAAGTTAATTCAATTAATTGATTTATTACAATCACTTATAAAGGCATGTCACCACAGCATAAGTCACCTTAACACCATCTAAATGGCTTAGATTAAAGGCAAAAATCTAATGCTCGTGACTCAACTCAGCATTGTATCTTAAAGGGTCAGAGATGAAGAAAAACCTACCTAGATTAAAAAATAAGGAACATAGATAGATGCTCTATGTCAATATTACACAAATGCTAGATTTTTTAGATTTTTTTATCTTTCAGAGTTAGCTTTTGGGATATTTGAGTTGACATCCTCCAGTGTTAGTGAAGACACATGTGTAGCACCAAACACACACTACAGGTAAACTTTGTCACATTGTTAATGCTATACCATTAATCCTGATGTTTGGGTCAACAATCAACCTTCTGTTTGTTTGATGATGGTTGTCTTTGAAGGTTGTGCTCAGTCACTGAAAATGCTAATTATCCAGCCAGCATTTACAGAGGAAGTTGCAAAATAAGGTGTTATTATCTACTGCTCTTCCCCTGCATGGTCTGCAAAAGGATACAACATCCACAAAGAATAGTTCTCTATTAAAAACTTCATATATCTTTGTGAATGCAAGCAAGCACAATAGATTAAGGAGTTTGCTTGAACAAAATGTAGTCCTTATTCTCAGGGATAGGCCATATTTTGCTTCATCTAATGTTCCTATGGAAAAAAGTCCAAATAAGGAGGTAATAACAAACTCCTCACCTCTTCTTGACATCATTGTAATTCCAAAAAAAAAAAAAAAATTTCTCCAGCTATGGCACTGTGTGACACTGTAATCCTGGGGCTCTATGCTATGCCAATGTTTAGAGTTATATTTTAAGACCAGAAGGGATCATTAATCTAATCAGATCTCCTCCAGAAGAAAGGCCATAAAGTCTGTTGAAATATATAGTATCTTTTAGAAAGACATCCAATCCAGTCCTAATTTAAAGGCTTCAAATGATGGTCAATCTACCACATTGTTCCAATGCTTAATTAGGCCTACTGTTAAAAAATTGCACCTTATGTCCAGTTTGAATTTGTCTACCTTCAACTTCCAGACACTAGATTTTGTTACACCTTCATCTATGAGTTAAGTGTCCTCTGGTAACAAATCTCTTATCCCCAGGTGATTACTTGCAAAATGTGATCAAACCAGCTGTTAATCATCTTTTGAGAAGCTGAGTATATTGAGCTTCTCAAATTTCACTTCAAGACAGATTTTTCCAGACCTCAAATTATTTTTAGGGTTCTTTTCTGATTCTTCACCAATTTTTCAACATCCTTTTTAAAAAGTGCAGGCACCAGGATTGGATGTGGTATGCCAGTAATGGTCTCACCAAAGCTGCGTACAGAGTTAAAACCGCTGCCCATGTCAACTCTCACACTGCTGGCTCCATTCAGTGCTGGAATGTAGAGAATAAGCATCAATGATAACAGTTATTATATAGTACATTTTGAATTGTTATCAGTAAAACAGTAAAATACAATTTAAGCTAGAAAGCAGATTGATATGGCCAGATTACCTATACCATAGGGGAAACTCTCAGCTGACACAGAGCCATATGCCCACGTCCAGTGAAAGGGATGTGTCAGGTATATGGCAGGGCATGTCAGGCATCCTACCCTATGTCAAGGCTGACAGAATAAGGGACCTAATGGCCAACCAGCTTTCTGTTGCACTAAGCAGAAACTCAGTACAGTGTAGAACATGGGTTTTCATGTTTAATATGGCATCCTTCATCCAAAGTATCACTGTGTGCTTTATAGTGAGATTTGTCATAAAAAATTGCATGGAGTTGGGTTCACCAGCTGTCATACAGACAGAAAGGAAAAATAGCTTATGGAAGTGGAGTCTCAAAGAAGAGAAAACCTGAATGTCACAGTGATAGATGATGGATAAGGTAGGGGGGAGATGGGTAATGAGGCAGAAGGATTCATATCAATCCTACGCTTAGGAAAACAGGAAAGTTTTAATGGGAGATTTGAGCAAGGGAACAGACTCAAGAACTCTTAGAGACTACATTCCAGATAGAGCAGTCCAAGTTAAAGACCCACAAGCCCAAGAAATGCAGAGATAGGTAATCAGAAAAGTACTATATATTGTTTTGTGGGTTTTTTTTTCCTGTCTGTGACATAGGAGATGGGGAATTGTAATCTTAGCTGTATTGTTTTACCTAGACATACATATGACACCACTTAAATAAAATATTACTGATTAATTATTAATACATTTTGTTCTTCAGGCTATTCATTTTTTTAAAAATCTTTTCATTCTTGTTATTTTTCCTCCACACTACAGATTTATCTTAGATGGAGTTTTTCTGGTATTGGTCCTTGACTGGCCAGCTTGTAATACTGAAAGGTAGCTCTAACTGCCATCACTCTCATACCCAGTAGAGCATGGGATCCATTTACTTGTATATTTAAAACTCCCAATTTGTGTTGCAGTATGCAATGTCTATGACACTGAGAAATCCTCATCCTCTTCTATTTGACTCATGGGAAATGCCAAAGCAAATCCAGTCATGGCAAACGGTTAGGAATCACACCATGAACTTCTGTTAATGTTCCAGGAAAGAAGATCCAGCAATTCCTGGATATTATTAAGAAGCAGAGTGCAAATAAAATGTTGCTAAAACTATCTGAAGGACATATATCTGCTTCCTGGAAGCAAGGGTCTAGATGAGATGTAAAGGCATATGCAACCGGAAATTACAAATGAAACATGCAGGATTAAATATCATGCTAAATCAAGGACCAAAGTTAAGGACTATTTCATTTGACACTCAATTCTATTTTAATTTAAGTGATTAAGGACTTGCTCTGCCCTTAAGCTCAATGGTGCAGTTCCTGCCTTAGTGCAGGAGGATGGACTATTAGATGACCTCTTGAGGTCCCTTCCAGTCCTATGTTTCTATGATACTATTACAAGAATTTTAGCATAACAAACTGCCTGAATGTTCTCAAACACCTATATGTATTACCCAGTAGATCCTCTTTGTTCCTAATTAGCAGAATATGAAACTAAATATATTCAGGAGTCACATTCTGAAAGTGAGGAAGTGCTTAATCATTTAAGCAGGATTTCTTTACAGATTCCTTAATTTCACCTCTGTGAATTTTACACTGAATTTTGTCAGTTTATAAATTTGCACTACAGCTTGCCACTAAAAAAAAGGGAAATAATAATAATAAAAAAAATCGAACCCCAAAGGCATTTTACCACATAGACACTGAAAAATAAAGACCATTAACAAAAAAATATAATTAAATTAAAATGCCAGCTTGCCAAAGAAGCTCAGTAAATAGGAAATATATCAAACTGTGATAATACAAATGGGCTATTTCTCAAAGTGTGAGAAAGTCAATGGAATAAACTCTGATAATTTGTTCACTTTTTATGCTGAAGGTAGAGTAATGACTTAAAAGTAAAATGCCACAATAACAAACACAACAATATATTATCAGCACAGTTGTTATTTATATTAACATCACTGTTTTTAAGTGCCATGCAACCTTAAGAAGATACAAACATTTAATTTTAAAAATTGCTTCCTGTGGATGATATAGCCTGGTCTGAAGCCTGGCCTTATATTAAATTTTATTACCTACTGCATACATTTTCCCCAAAACCATTTAGACTGACTGATTTTAAATGTGGGCATTGTTGGTTAAATTTCACACACACTGTTCATGCTAGTGGGTTTGTTTTTTTTTTAATTTATAAAAACAATCTTATAATAAGACTACAGTCTTCGTAGAATATTCAAAATGACTTTTGGCATGTAAGTTCATTTTGTTAATTCCTCTTTTAGTGTGCAAATAACCTTTGAAAACCTGATTCTAGGTGTTTATGTGTCAGGACAATATCAAAAATTATCCAACTGCCAGGTCAGGTGTCAACACTCCAAAGGAAAGTACAGCATTTGATACTTATTACTTTGCTGCCCCCTAGTGTTAAAAACATGATAGTTCATTTATTTAAAAAAAATGTCTGAAGTATGTAATAGATCATATGGTAACAGTTACTGTGATGTCAAACATCACGTTGAATGGATGTATCTGTCGATGTTATAAATTACCATGGAAATTGTGAAGTCAAACTCAAATTTTGATAATGCAAGATTTTGCAAAATTAACTCAAAAAGAAAACATTTTTAATTCTAAGAAAATAGTTTCTTTAAGTAAAGAAACTTTCCCACGCAGTGTCTGCAACCGAGATATTACAGTGTTGTCCTAGTGCATGAGAGCCTGAAAACGAAATTGTCTAGAAACAGACTATTTAAAAAGTGTGAAACTGACAAATTCATTTTCATTTTGGAAAGGTGAGTACAATGAATAAAGTAAGCAACCCGTCTATATTGTTTGTGCCAGTTTCACCTCCATTGGATCCACGGCTATAATTTTCACTCTGTGCCTATGGGGACAGCTGCAAAGGATGGTGTATTCAACCTCAGGAGAAGGTGGCAGCAATACTGTTGAGCAGCTTTACATTTCAGACAGACCCTGCCTGAGAAGGTTTTCCAAAAGAGATGCTGAATAAGTGTATATCAGAGCTGATCTGGCCTCGCATGCAAGCGCTGACTCCACTGGGGGTCCATATCCCTTGGAGATCATTGATTGCTCCATTTTGTACTTCTGGGCCCTCATTCTGGAATTATGCTGCCCAGAGACTTTCGACCTAATAAGACTTTCAAACTTAATAATAAGGATTGATTAGTAACTTGGGAAAGGAGATTTCCTTCATCACACATACACAAAATTTTATATTATATATTCAGCATCCTTTGTATTCCTGAAGAAATACAGTTTTCATGCAAACTGTTCCCAATTCAGTCAAGCATCCCTTTACTGACAGCACTTAGGCAGATCTTTTAATACCTTTTAATACCAGTAAAAATAATGATTTCATATCAATACATTATATTTTGCTGACCATTTTATTCACTAAAACACTTAAAATTACATTATGTTTGGAATATAAAGCATCTAATTCTGGAAAAGAGAGAATTTCCAGCTTTGTGCCTCATTGTTTCTGTCCTTAATTTTCATTTCATAGCAAGGCCTTCTTACAGGTAAACCTGCACATTGAGAACACTAAAATATCTAAATATCTAATATCTAATGTTTAAAGGTCTAGTATATTAAGAATGGTTGTTTTTCAAGTTTTGTTTGTGTATACCCTACCGGCTTTTTATCCTGATAGAGTATAACAGCTCCTAAAGAGTGACTATGGATTATTGTATAAATCCTTCTTTGTTCATGGATTATTGACCCAATGGAGCAATACATCTCTAAAGAAGACTTGATAGTCCATCATGTAAATCTAGCTGCAGGCTTGGTACACTATGTATTAAAAATCTTGATACAATTTTCAATTAAATTAAATTAAAAAATTGCCTGAAAGATAATGATGCTCCCAAGTAAAATAACACAATATAGGTGATAATGTAGTTCATACTCTTGTACAGTATATAAGTTCACACTATGGATTACTGACCTGAACAATTCTTATGAAAATGAAATTTAGGTTTTGCAATCCAAATAATTGGAAATGGACAGATCTTGTTCTATGAACCCCAAGAACTGAAAATATATTCATGCATTCTATTTTTCAATTTAAAAATAAAATAAAATAAATCTATTTCACTGTGACACTTTGTTTACATTTAAACTTGGGCAACATGTAATATGTGGAAAAATACATTTTAAAATCAAAATCATACACTTTTGGCCTGCCAATTACCGATATGTTTACATTGATAAGTAATATTGCACTCCTAACAAAATTATCATAGATCCTGAGGTAACCAACAACTGCTAGACTATTTAAAAAACGTTCACTTCTACAAGTTACAAATAATATACTGAAGATTGGCACCTTTTATCTTTTCACTCAGAACAGATGTTTTTTGATGAATGATTTTCAGGTGATAACAGGATTGCTGAGGTGCACAGTAAGCCATTAGTCAACAAGCAGCTGTTTCTCAGGTTGTCTGTAGTATTAATTTAAAATCTCTCTCACACACACATACATATACATCGTTTAGTTACTACACTTTCTTCTTCTTTCTTAAAAAGGAAACTGCAGCAATACTTGTGGCCTCTATAGAAACTTTATAGTTGTGAAATGCTACAATTATTACAGAAATTAAACTATTTAATGACTTAATCATATTGCTGGTTTTTGTATATGTGCTTCACTTCCTATGTTTAATTAAACTGTTCTGCCTGGATTCATGTATATAAATTAATCATTCTTCTGTATTCTTATTCCTATTATAACCTACCAGACACTATCTCCTTTACCAGTTATATTCTCACCTAACTTCTATTGTTAACATGTATGATTGTACTATATTTAGTGCAGCAAGCAAAATGTAATCCCCCAAATTTATTTTAAGCATCTCAAAAACCTGTACTGGAATTTAACTTTAATTGAAGTAGATAGATGTGACTGAAACTCTGAATCTGAACACTCTTGAACTTCATTAGAATTCAGATAGACCTTCGTAGCAGATTCCAGTTTTTAAAATAACAGAGAACCAAAAATTTGGATCAAAACACCTACAAACTGAGGGAGTTCAGCTCCTTCTAAAATAGCAAAAAATTGTAATGGTTCTATATTTTCCCAGAATAACAAACAAAGAGACAAGGTGGGTGAGATAATATCTTTTATTAGAACAACTTGTTTTGGTGAGAGAGACCAGCTTTTGAGCTTACACATCTGGATAAGCTCGAAAGCTTCTCTCTCACCAACACAAGTTGGTCCAATAAAAGATATTATCTCACCTACTTTAGCTCTCTAATAACCTTGGACCAACACATCTACAACAACCTTGTGTACAGGAGGACAAGTAGCAGCCAAAACAGTTCACAATTTGGGGGAAATAGATGCAACCATGGAATTAAGGACTTAGCCCATTTTTTTCTATATTTTTCAATATGTAAACACTTCTAAAATGCAAGTTCCTAGCTCTTCAGTTGAGGAAGGAAATAATAGAAGCAGTGAATCAGTGCATCTTATTATTAACTTGCTCTACTGGCAAAACTTAAACACCATAAGGCAGAAAAGAAGTGTCCCTTTCAGCTTTACAGCAGGAAACAACAGTACACTTATGTAATGTGACACAGGTATATTCTCCATTAGTGTGTATGGAACCAGGGCATTAATATTTTACAGGTTTCTCATCATCTCTGTTTGTGTAATTTATCAATGTCCAACAGGTCCTCTGCCAGCTATACATTAAAACTATTTTCAAAATATTTCATTGTCAGCCTATGGCACCCTCATTAGTTATTAAGATAAGAGCCATGATGAGCAAGAACAGTAGGTAGCTTGTTTATTTAAGTGCACTTTCTCTAAACTATGAATGCCTTCATTGCACAAATCCTTTAGGAATACACAGATCTATGGACGTGTGTAGGTGTCCCAGAGACATATGCATGATTACATGCAAACCTTAATGTTATATATTATGTACTGTACACCAGGGATTTTCAACCTTTTTCTTTCTGTGCCACCCCCAACAGGCTATAAAAACTCCACGTTTCACCAGTGCCACAAAAGCTGGTTTTTTGCACATAAAAGCCAAGGCCAGTGTTAGGGGGTAGCAAGCAGGGTAGTTGCCTGGGGCCCCATGCTACAGGGCCCCCGTGAAGCTACATTGCTCAGGCTTCGTCGTCAGCCCCAGCTGGCAGGGCTCAGGGCCCTGGACTTCAGCCCCATGCAATAGGGCTTCAGCTTTCTGCCCTGGGCCCCAGTGACTGTAACGCTGGCCCTGCTTGGTGGACCCTCTGAAACCTGTTTGCAGCCCCCAGGGGGCCCCAGACCCCTGGTTGAGAACCACTGCTGTACAGGTATATTCTGACCGGAAGGGCTAAATGCTATTCTCAGTTACATTAGACTAGCAACACTGAAGTCAATGGAGTTATTTCAATTGTAAATTGATATGAGGGACTCACCCCACTGTGCCTATACTATTATTATAAGGTGGGTATTATAGCTGTTAATTGTAAAATCCCTGTAATGGGTAAATAATCCGCATAGATGAGATGAAACTATTCTTCTTTTGAAGAAATTTCTTTGAATTTTTCTGAATTGGAAAGGTGAGCTTTTCCACCTATGAGCAAAGGTAAGGGGCCCTCTGCCATAGTCCACCACTCTCTTCTCTTATAATGTGCCAATTACTGTAGTGTTTGATCCTGGGGAGTCAGCTGGACAATAAGAACGTCTGCCTAGACGCCTTTATATGCCACTTGGTTCCACTATTTCTTGCTGACCCAGCCAATTATGGTTGCCCCTGCATCTCCACTAAAGGGGATTTCAGCACATAGAATGAAGGAACATGAGTTAGCCACAGGCTGAGCTTACTTCTGCCAGCTTTCTGTGAGGGATTTGTGGATTGGGGCAGGGGAAGTATCTAATATATATACCCTGTTCTAATGCGTCTGACTCCAAAGAGCCTGAATCCACTGAAACCCAGCTGATGTGCTCCTGCGGGGTGTGTTGGGAGAGGGTAAGGGTGTGTATGCTGCCTAAACAAGAGGTGTAGTGTGGACCACTGATATCTGAGTGTTAACACTGAATATCCAGGTTTATAGTATTATGTCAATCCTTTCCTTCTCTGAGATAGTTTCTGTGTATGTAACCACCTCCACACAACAATGTTAGCTTGGGGTATGCTGTAATAATACCTGTATTCCTTACAGTATCTTTCATCTGAAGCACTCTTTTAATGCCTTTCCCTTTACAAAGGATTATAAGAAGCAGAATATACACTTCTGTATTACTGCTAATAAAACCAATGTAAATCACTTTATTCCCTTCAGAACTTTAAATGTACAGGGCAACATATACAATACAGAGAAAGATGTAATTGTTTTGTGCAACACAACAACATATTAGTTGCCAGGGAACCCAGGGAACACTGATCGCAACTATGTTACCAAATGAGGAAGCCCCTGTGATGATGGGAATCCCTCCATTTTCACTAGAAGTTGGTGCCATGGACTAAAGTGAGGTCACTCTTCACAGGATTATTGTTGTTTATGTTTTCTGCATCAAACAGCAAATAGAAAAAGTTATAGAAACAAGCATAAAACCAACTTGCAAGGTAATTCTGGCTATAAATTGGAAAAGACCATAAAATTGTTGGGGCATGTCTCCGCTACAATGAGAAAACAGGTACAAGAAGCCCTCACATCGTTTCCTGGCCCTCACCTCTCCTGGCCCCACACATCCCCTGAAGGAACCACATTGTCATGATTTGGCTACTTGTGTCTGCTCCTTAACCACCTCTTAGGGGATGATTTTACACACATTAGTTACACATATTTACACACATATTATGCTCCCTGCAGCTTTGTTGGGGGGTGAGGGTACAAAGAGCATCTGTTCCTTACATCCTCCAGAACTGTGTAGCACTGACAGCGTGGCACTTGCATGGAAGACTGTCTATGTTCTCATGCTGGGTGGGTGGGGGTATGCTTAGGGTTGCCAGCATTGTATTTCAGAATTAAGAGACTGTTTTCTTAGCACCCCGTCCCACCTCCTGATATTATTATCATTAATAATAAATAATCAGAACTTGCCTACATTTGCCAGGGGTATTTCTTACTGCTTTTTGCAAGCAACTCCTGATCTTGTTGTACAGAGATGAAAAAATAAGGGACATTCCTTGCAATAAGGGACCGTTGGCAAGTAGTACTAGACAAGTAGTACTGTTCACCTCAGTTTTCTGCCTTTGATCTGTGCAGCTCAGGAAATCATGTGGCCAAGTGATTTTGGTATGTGTCCTTTGTCTGGAAATAATGAAATATAGTACCAATCTAAGCTAAGACAATCTAAGTCATTCAGAGCACTGGATTTTAGGTAGCAGTTAATGTAACCTATTGGTCATTTTGTGTTATGTGCCCCTTTGCTGCACCCAGTCCACAGAAGATGCATGTTTGTGGCAGCCCCCCCCCAATCACAGAAACTTGACTCTGTAGCTTAAGACGTACAGAGACATCTAAAGTTCAAAGGCCACCAGTGTTAGCCAAGATGGAGGCTCTAATGGAATGATAAACTGTATTATACTGTATATCAGCTGGCACTGTATATAAAATGCCCTGTTTGAGCGAACCTCAGCCGTACCTGGCAGAGCATTAAAGAGCTGATGTGTACAAGCAAGCTCTGTAGCCAGTCCATATCTAGTACAGTACATGACGGATGCCATCACAATCACTCCCCAAACCTGGGCACGTAGCTCATAATATACACTTTATTCAGCACATTTGCATCATCTTTCCTATTCGCAAATTGTTTATGACTAATGATGAATATTTATGAATGTTTTCCCTGGGTAAAGTTGCCTGGAGAATATATTGTGTGAATGGCTTTCTGTCTAGGGATTGCTTGTGAACTGTTTCCAGCTACACATATCCCTTTGTGTATTTCATGTCTGAGCTGAGTGACAGGACACCTGACTCAGTTTTTGTTTCCTAATGTTATACATTTATGCAGCTGCTTTCACCCTAATTAATTGTCTAGTCATGAAACAATCACCAAGTAATTGGACTAGTTTTGACTGTGGGTGTAAAATTTGCATTCCATAAACATTCTTATGAGCAAAACTACACTCATGAATGATCATGAACAGCAAGTCACATGGGCATCAACAAGGTCCAAGTGTGATTCTGTTTTAATTCACCAAATAGTTCATGAATAATTCTTCTCACTACTCACTCAACTCTGTCCTAAATACACTGGCAGAAATTCACAGTCTTTATAAGATAAGGGAAAGACCACATCAAATAAACTGTCTTAACAAGCAAACCAGTATTTAACTTTTATATCTTTCAATTAAAGACATTCAAATCTCTCCTGGAAATATAATGCTAATAACAAACATCACCATATGAACATTATATATGACATCCACTTTTAGATTTAATAGAGCTTGTCAAATTAAAAATAGCAGTACAAGGCATAACCCTTGATCGGAGTCTGCTGCACAGCGATTAGGCATTTCAGTTTTATAATGTTTCTCTAATAATTTCTTGTCAGTTAGTTAAGTCCGAGAAGAGAGAATGTAACAGTGGCTAAAGTTCATTTTTGTAGTGTCCTAGATTGGTCCTTTCATTCAGAAGATTCACTCTAGAGAGGGGAGAAAATGTAAACTTCTTTGTTTTTGTTGATCCACATCTGGGAACATGAAGATCTTCTGGTCACTAGAGTTAATGTCAAAAATTATATTTTTTACCTTATAAGTCAAAGAGATGTAAGAACATTTTTTGCCCTCCTTCCATATTTAGCCTATCCTTCCTGTTTGTTAATGGACTGATTGGCCTGAAGCCCTGTTATTAATACAGCACCAAAAGTAGGAGTGGTTCTTTACAACAGTTACCCTGTGCCAAAGACAAAAAATTCCCTGCCCTAATGATTTTACAATCGAAAGACTTAAGTCACTATACTAAAATACAGAACACACAGAGAAAATGTTGTACTCATGAAAGAATATGTAGGGTTTTGGGCTTTTATTGGGATCCTATTCAGCTCCCACTACAGTCAAAAGATGCTCCTATTGACTTCATTGAGAGATGAACTGGGCCCTTAGACATTGGCGGTAAATGAGATTTGCCAATATATTTTCCAAAAATAAATGTATTGTCTTTACTTATGCAGGATGCTGCAATGACTGACTATCCAAAGATGGCATTCAACACAGGATGAACTGAGAATCTTTTATACAGAAGGCCAATTTTTTTTAGTGGGCCTCTGTTTTATACACGCACACTTGCGTCTCTATACAATCCACATTAACACACCTCAGGTAGTTTTGCATTTTTCCAGATTATCCCATGGACAAATGTGGCATTTATAGATCAGATTCTCATTCGGACAGCTTTATGCTGTTGGATTCAATGGAACTACATCTGTTTATGCCAGCTAAGCGTCTATTCCTAAATGTGCAAATTGTACAACACAAAGGCTCCCTGAATATTTGGCCCTCATATGTTTATGTTGCCAAAGCAATGAACAGGAAAATACAAACAACTCAGATGTGTGTTATGCATTTAAAACCAGGAACTACTCCAGAAAGAAGGTTTCAGAGTGGTAGCCGTGTTAGTCTGTACCAGAAAAAACAACAAGGAGTCCTTGTGGCACCTTAGATACTAACAAATTTATTTGGGCATAAGCTTTTGTGGGCCAAAACCCACTTCATCAGATGCATGGAGTGAAACATACAGTAGGGAGGTATAAACACACAGCGTATGAAAAGATGAGAGTTGCCTTACCAATTGGCTCGCTAGCACTGACCCCCCACCACCACCACTTGTGCATCTGATGAAGTTGGTTTTAGCCCACAAAAGCTTAGACCCAAATAAATGTGTTTGTCTCTAAAGGTGCTCCTCATTGTTTCCACAAAAAAGAAAACTTTAAACTTCAGCCCTTTTAGTCTGACAGAAGTATCTGCAGTAGTGGTCTGTAAAGCTAAGAAGAAAAGAAGTAAGATGGGGCATCTTTCTTCAGTGATGAATGGAAGTCTCTGCTATAGAAATGATATACACTATCTCAGCTGCTGCAGGGGTTAGATCACATTAAAAGAGGAATGTGCAATCGAACTGACAGAAGGCAAATGATTAGCGTTGGATATCAGTCATTTGTTCCAAGGCTATAACATAGCATTCAGTAGGAAATTCTGGTCTCTGGCATTCATCTGTGGATGGAACAGGATTTCCTTTATTGATATGCCAAATCTTTGATAACATAGCGATTTCTACCCAATAACAAACATTTTAAATGATTTTTTTCTGCACTCACTCAAAGATGACCAACTCCAGTTAGAAGACTCTCAGAAAATAAAAAGGCAGAAAAGCCTACTTGTTCATTGAGCCCATTCCTTGCCTGCCAGTGCAGGATTATTCTGGAGGGTAAATTATCTAGTGGTTTGTTCCAGTCTGGTTTACAATATCCCAAGAGATGGGACTTCAACTACTTTCCCACAATCTGATATATTTCACTGTCAGGAGATTTTTGCTGATAAATCAGCAAAATTTTACCTTTCTTAATATCTTCCTATTACTTCTAGCTATATTCTTGAATAAGGCAGTAAATAATTCCTCTCCTTCTTTGGTGTTAGCACTTTTCAGATACTTGTAGATGGTTATCATACCTCCACTTTATCATTGCTTAGCCAAGCTGAACACTTTTAGCTCTTTATCTGTCATCCTTGAGTCAATACCTCTAGACTTCACACTTCATGTCCTTATTTACATAAGGTGGGGGAAAATATTTCCTCTGAATATTTTGATATACCCATTACTGGCAATTTTGGGTGAATGTTTCTTAACTTTTAAGTACTCTATATGCTTCGTCCAAGGTAAAGCTGGGTGAACTGTTCATAATTAATCATTTTTCCAATTAGGTTTTCCTTTTTATCATCATTAATTATCCATAGTCAGACTGATTTTGTTATAGTTTTGTTAATTATTTGCTGAATGTTATATGCAAATGAAATAAAATAAAATCACCTACAGACTGCATGTGAATTGTGTTCAGTGAATGCATCGAGCCTTTGTTATTGGTTATTATCTCTGTATATTTTGTCACTTTAGTCATATAGGACATGATCAAGACACCAGGCACCTGATTTTCTCGGCAAGATGGTGTAAGCAGCTTGTGGTATTAGGAAGAACTATGTTAAAGGTTAAATTTTAAATATTTTCTAAGACACATGACTCTGGCTTTACTTAAGACATCGCAGCTAATAAAATTAGACTAAGGGTTTTCAAACTTCATTAAAATGTTGACCACATTTTAACAATGTCTCAGAGGTACACATGGTTACATAACACCCCTTCAGAAACTATCACACTTGCTTACATGGAAAAGAAATAATTGGAATATTATTTATACATAGGTGTAGTTGGTGTTTAATGAAATATGGAAACTTGACACAGAGAAGGCCAGCTCCATGGACAACCAGTAGGCACTCCATGGACCACGCATCACAGTTTGGGAGCTTCCAAATTTAGATTGTTATACCATAAACTGAGTTGAGATTTTGAATTAAGTTTGGATTGTTCCATTTCACACACAGTCATTGTGGGCAGAGCGGGCATGAGAGAGCCCAGTTGCAAAGGTGAGGCCACACATCTGCCTGATTTATTCAACTGCCTCAGTGACAGTGCTCTGGCCTTTAGTTGGGCAAGCTGCTAAGTGTGAAATTACTGAAATTTGAACATTTGACCATCTCATTGAACTGTGCTAACGTAAGGGCTATGGCCCAGTGCTTTGAGGGCACAGAGCATTCCTTGTGGTGTTGTTAAGCACTTTCCAGCTGTATTTCATCTACCCACAATGTGGATTTATTGAAATTTGGTGGTGTTCAATTTAGCCAAACGTTACCATTTACAGTCATTATGAAACAAATACTACTGTGACATAAGCATACATGTGCAATTCTTGCTGAGAGTGCTATGCTTGGAACCTCTATGTCAGGCGTGGGCCAGGGTCTCGGGGATCATTTTAATATGACTGACCCTCTGTTTTGTTACTTGAGCCTTGCCTTCACTGGCCAGTATCACACACAACGAACAAGAGAGGTAGCAGTAGATGCAGCTAGTAGTGCCTACTTTCATTTTCCACAAACATTCATTTGTACCATATGTTACTCACACAAATGTTCAAGGAAGCAAGTAGAAATGTTGTGATAACTTGACATTTTCAAATTTAGTTTCTAATTTCCTAAAATTGTTTGAGAATGATTCTTCCAATGACTGGTCTAATTTAGTCTACATTCTGGTACATATCCAGTTGTAAATTTTTGCACGAAAAGTTTAAAGACAGAATCTATAACATATCAGAATGTTTTTCTGAGTACAATGTAGGATTACAGAACATCTTAAAAGACAACATTATGATACTATGAGGAGACTAAAGTTATAATTATTAATCATTTGAAAAGGTATCAATATATATTTATGGTGTGTTCAAGTGAACACTTTTATAAATTAAGATGTGAAATGAAAAAATCTTGAATGTTGCTAGAAATACCATCTATCAAAATTGAAAATATATCTGGCTTTGGTAAGCAAAAAGCCCACGATAAAATAATATGGAAATGATTTTGCTCCAAGTAGATCTGAATTACACAACTACCTTAATAATTCCATATTGCCCTGGTTTACTAGTGTGAACATATGACTTCAGTGGCCTTTGGATCAGGACCTAACAGCTATTGCTAATCCAAAGGAATATTTTTATAGTAGTTATTTATTTTAATATATTATGCACTATAAAAAGCCAATATGAAGAAAAACAACACATAAAAAACAAACAAAACAAAACAAAACAAAACACAATATGCATGGCCTAAACATGCTTCAAATCAGTCCAGCTACAAGTTTTTGAAAAGATGCAAGGCAGTGACAGACATTTATATGGTAATATTAGACATGTCCAAAGCTCTGTTTACAATCATTTAGATTTTAAAAGAAACACAAATTGGAAAAGTATCAAAGGGGTAGCCGTATTAGTCTGGATCTGTAAAAGCAGCAAAAAGTCCTGTAGCACCTTATAGACTAACAGACGTATATTGGAGCACTAGCTTTCGTGGGTGAATACCCACTTCGTCGGAAAATGTGGAAAAAGACTTTTCTTCTACATGGAAGATATTAATTAAACTAATGTGAATGAAATGATGGATTAGATTAGTACAGTATTTTAAAAATACCATCAATTTATTTTTTTCAGAATTATATTGGTTTTCCTTATGTTTTGTTATATTACAACTTATACCTAATATTCAGGACTATATCTGGCTATTACCATAGGCCTCTTGTTGCAAACAATATAACTATAAACACACTATTCAGTATAACTAGACAATTGTGATTGTTCCCTACCAAATTCAAGGGACCTGATTCTGATACCATTGAAGTCAATGGGTATTTTGTGATATGGATGTCTATACACACAAACAGGTCTCAGAAGCTTGATTTTTATAATCTACATTTAATAGATATTTTGAGATTTAAAGTAAAATAGCTTAGACTACTGCAGAGTCAGTTTGGAGAGATTATTATAAAATCCCATTATCACTGCTACAAGTTGGACTATTTGTCATCACAGAAGAGATGATAAGCTCAGAAATACTACATTTGTTATTATCATATGATAAATGATATTCCATTAAAGCTGCAATACATCATCTGAAAAGCTGCAAAGAAGATACCAAACCTATCAGTACTTGACTTATAATTTAATTTTCAAAAGCTGTCAACTAAAATTCCAAAGGCTAAGCATTTTCATTTTTAAAGTTCATCTTATTTATTTTCCTCATCTGTTAGTCTAATTTTTTTGATATGGCAAAAATAACTGATTATGTGCAATGTATAATTCTCTTTCGCTTGATTAAGTAATACATCAGATGTCACTTATGTATTAAAAATAAATGACAAATAATAAAGCAAAGGATTGGAGAAGAACATATCTTATTTTGATTTGCTCTTTTATTTTAAGTGCAACAATAAAGGACCAGTCAATGTAAAAATATTTTGATTATGCTGTATCTTGATTGCTGTGATAGTTGACATTTCAGACATCTATGGAACTGTGCTTTTTATTTACATCAAAATAATATTGAAACAAGGGCTAATAACTAATCTCAACTGGTCATTTTTACAAGACAAAGCCTTTTCTGTATGTATATAAATGTGTATATATGTTCACATATATTAAATAGATATTGTATATATGAACACTGAAATATTAAGCAAAAATAAAAGATGCTGTGTAGCAATACACTATATCAGTAGCAGCCCTGTATGCTCTCTTTTAAAGATGAAAATAATAGTACTGCTACTCAGTGCTTTTGACTAGTATGCCACCTATCCACTTACACTTTTGCACAGAAGTTGAAAATCTCCTGCTGAGCTGCTCTTTATCAGAAATTCCAGTCTGTTGGGGGCCATGCATATGGAAAGAACATTTTCATACATCTCCCCAAGTATATGTCTGATCTCAAAAGATCGCATGGGACTACTGACGTGAGAACTATTTATGTGAATGCAAGCTTGCAAGACTGGCATTCATATTCTACAGGTGTCTCACTGACAGAGAAATTCTCTACAGATTCATTGGAATCTATGGAGTTACACTTTAATGCACTGGGATTGTGCATTAGTTTGCTGAAAAAAGCTATCTGAAATTCTAGAAATTTGACAATTATTAAGAAATACAATAAATTAATATATCAAACAAATCAGCAAGCTCCACAGATTACGATTGTATTAAACAATGCTGCTCATAAAATAAAACAAAATTCCCTATTTGTGCTAAATATCACCTTCAACTAGTTATCTTGTAGGTGACATACACCATGCTAGCTGGTTTTGATTTTAGATTCTGAAAACAAACCTAGCCTGTAGTAATAGTAATAGTAATAGATAGTATGAACAAATTTATTTCATGAGCTTTTAAAATGTTCCATATTTTATTTCAAACTAAACATTCTATGCTATAAAATCAAGCAAGCTTAGTATCTAACCTATATATTAAATATGTTTACTGTTTATTTGGGTTTATATGGTATCCAATAAAGAGCTCTAAATTAAGTCCTGTTGTCTCACTGATTTCTGGGGAATGAAAGAAACTACTTCACATTCCATAGCAATTCCTGCAATTGAACTTAATGACTTTAAAAAAGTCTGTATTGATAAATGGTCTTAAAGTTTGTATTTGTTCATTTATTAATTTAACATGGCTTATAACAGCAGCAAAGACCTCCAGGTTGAGCATTTTGCACAGATGGGTTAGGGCTGGCTTTGACCCCATTGGTCATTATTGCTTAATTATAGGACAAATCAAATACTGAGAGATGATTCAAAGTAGCCAGAGTGGCAGAGGTGAAGGACATTAATTTGCGAAAGATAACATGTACACACCATGTGAAACTGCATCAACCATACAAAATATCTGTAGGCCTCTGTGCCACTTTTGTTTTAACATTTTGAGATGGATGCTCTGGGTTCTTTCTGCGTATCAACCATAAGCAGTTTAGCAGTCTGAGATACACAGAAAGCAGCTGCTTCACAATTAGAATTAAGGATAGAATTAGTCATTGTCCACAATGGTAAAGCTGAGGAAGCCCAAATATTTATTAAGCATAAATACCAGCAGTTATGCTATGTAGAAAATAGATCAAATCTCCCCCTCGCTATGTTTTTGCTTGTCATTGAACTTGGGTATTTGTGTAAGGTGCCACTAGCTACCTTAGAGAATGAAGTCCTCTCTCTATCCAAAAGACAGGTACAGCCCATGCAATAGCAGTAAAAACATCCCCCTGCGTGTCTCAAGTTCATCCCTAACTTGGATGGACTTGGAGAGCAATTCATTCTTCATTTACATTCAGCCTGCCAACTGGGATGCCAATTAGTGCCTGCGGTGTGGGGATGAATGTCAGTGTTATGGACACCTATTTATCTTAAAGAAAAGGTTACGGGGTGACTTGATTATACTGTATAAATAGCTACATTGGGAACGAATATTTAATAATAGGCTCTTCAATCTAGCAGAGAAAGGTATAACATGATCCAATGGCTGGAAGTTGAAGCTAGATAAATTCAGACTGGAAATAGAGTGTAGGTTTATTAATAGAGGCAGTAATTAACCACTGAAACAACTTAAAGATCCTGTTGGATTCTCCATCACTGATAATTCTGAAATCAAGATTGCATTTTTTTTAAAGACCTGCTCCAGGAATTATTTCAGGGAAGTTGTATGTCCATGTCAGATGAGATGATCACAATATTCCCCTCTGGCTTTGGAATCTCTGAATCTCTGAACAATCTACAAGTACAAATCTCATAAATCAGTGCAACTACAAACATCATCCCTGACCTCATCCAGTCATTTGTACATGAATCAACTCACTCTGACACCACACTCAAGCAATAATTTGTCTAAACAGATGGACCCATCATGAACGAGTGAGAGGTGTAGCACCAGTGAGAAGAAATCTACTACTGGTGAATTTCACTGGCTCACAGAAAGGGAACCATTTTTTTATGGGCTCCTTCAACTACTCATTGCTTCACAGGAGGTTTTTCTTGTGCTGGTAGAAGGGCCTGAATTGACTCTAGGGATATAAGTAACCAATCCCACTTCTTCTGCCTCACACCTCCCAAAGAGAGGCTGAAATGACTTGAACCAGCAGTAATGCCTTAATCCTCATCGAATTACACTGAATTAATGCCTAATTCAATGTCTGAATTAGTTCCATGGATGATGCCTCTTTCTAGGGAGAAGAGGGTTGTAAGTTTACACACACCATTATCCATTCAGGCAAGCTTAAAGACTGACTTCCTCAACCCACTCAAAACATTGTGTCTTTTCTTCAGCAATCTCATTTTTCTCCTGTGTTCACTCTACCTCAAGGGACATGAGTTCTCTCACACAATCCAAGCTTATCTGAGGCTGTCCAAAGGCAACTGCCTGTCCCACTGTCTGAGGCTCCACCTCTGAGCCACCACCTGGAGAACTTTCACAGTCCTCTACTTTTAAAAAACAAACAGATGTTTAAGGCAATGGAGTCAGCTGAAGTATCCTGGGCTTGGGGCTTTCAGACACTGGAGCTAAAAGCAGCCAAAGGCCAACTGTTGGTCACACCTCCCTCTTTTTTCAGAGAGATATGCCAAACCAAAGCAGTGACACATCAGACAGCCAGAAAGCTCTGAGGGATGGTCTGTTACCCAAACCTGAAGAATTTTTTCCTCAGTTTCTCACATCCAGAAAATTATTTCAGGTACCCAAACTAAGGAAAGGACTGGGTCCTCTCAACTACTGTAAGGAAAGTGATGGTACCGCTCCTAAAATAGCATATTTGTCTGGAGCTTGAGCTGTGCTATTATTTTTACTTCTATATCTCTTTGCTATCTACAAATAGCAAGGAGACTGACCTCTTCCTCTTGCATGTGGACTTCATCGTAGTCAGACATGACCTTGACACCTGTGTCTGTCTACTATAATGTGCTTATGCTATACCTGGGGTTCTCAAACTGGGGGTCGAGACCCCTCAGGAGGATGCCAGGTTATTACATGAGGGATTGCAAGCTGTCAGCCTCCACTCAAACCCCGCTATGCCTCCAGCATTTATAATGATGTTAAATATATAAACAAGCGTTTTTAATTTTTAAGTGGGAGGTCACACTCAGAGGCTTGCTGTGTGAAAGAGGTCATCAGTACAAAAGTTTGAGAACCACTGTGCTATACTATGCTACTATAATATTGAGCAGCTGCTTTCTGCACTAGCTAACTTACTTTGCGATTTTTAATATGTACCATACTCTGAATGCCCCACTGCTTCCTGTTTGCTTCCAAATGCAATTCAAGGTGTCTGTGTTAATCAGTAATCCTACATGAACTGGGTTTTGGCTGCCTTTCTCCTCTTGAGATCAGCTAAAAAGCCCAAGTTGTAAACTCTAAGAGGGCTGTGGAAGGATATTTTTAGTGAGAATCCTCAGCTGGGACAGTGTCTCGACACTGGTCAGTCTGTCCAAATACCTGTAAACTGCCCTTTAGGGCATGCTACAAGACACTCTAACATCCTGGTTGTGGAAGAAACCTTTGAAAGAAGGGCTCCTCTACACAAGGTATGATGTGACCCAATTAGTGATGAGTGAAGGTAAGCAATTTCTGCATGACAAAGTGAATTCAAACTTTTGGTGATAGGGATCTTTTCTCTCTCCTTAGGTAAGAGGTAAAGATGAATAAGCCCATGTGGAAAATTAACATTGTATTACTCCCTGATGTTTAAACATAATGCTTGGGAATAATTGTAAAATTCTATAGCAATCGTGTTCAACGGGCTCCATACTGAGACAAATACACTGATTTCCATGTCAACATGAGATGGCATGGGATTGCATAGTTTTGTGCAGGCTTCTTCACTGCAGAAAAAACCCCAGATGTAATTTGTGCTGAATTAAGCCATATGCCTGCAATGTAACGCAGTGCACACAATAAAGCAACTGTTCTACCTATACTGAGCAGAGGAAAATCCTGCAATGGCAGGAGAATGGATTTTGATGATCTAATATAATTATTTTCCATTTCTCACTTCTATGATTTAAAGGAAATATAAAAATGACAACTTCCCCATACCCTATCTAATACAAAGAGCATTACCAGCTCCAGTGTAGTATATGGGATAGATTATCAGACAAACTTTTCATGTCAAAAGGATATCCACCTTCAGATGTCTTCTCATTCCTTCCTCTCCCCACCAATAGAAATGTTTTTATTGGCCTAAGATGATGTATACTGTAGGCAGAGCTAAAACAAAGCAGTATTACTGTATAATACTCCAATACCAAGTTATTTTTTTTAAACGAAAAAGTCCTGCACTTTGGATGGAAGAATCCCATTCACTTTTACAGACTAGGGACCAAATGGTTAGGAAGCAATTCTGAAGAAAAGGACCTAGGGGTGACAGTGGACAAGAAGCTGGATATGAGTCAACAGTGTGCCCTTGTTGCCAGGAAGGCTAACGGCATTTTGGGCTGTATAAGTACGGGCACTGCCAGCAGATCGAGGGATGTGATCATTCCCCTCTATTTGACATTGGTGAGGCCTCATCTGGGAGTACTGTGTCCAGTTTTGGGCCCCACGCTACAAGAAGGATGTGGAAAAATTGGAAAGAGTCCAGCGGAGACAACAAAAATGATTAGGGGGCTGGAGCACATGACTTATGAGGAGAGGCTGAGGGAACTGGGATTGTTTAGTCTGCAGAAGAGAAGAATGAGGGGGGATTTGACAGCTGCTTTCAACTACCTGAAAGGGGGTTCCAAAGAGGATGGATCTAGATTGTTCTCAGTGGTACCTGATGACAGAACAAGGAGTAATGGTCTCAAGTTGGAGTGGGGGAGGTTTAGGTTGGATATTAGGAAAATCTTCTTCACTCAGAGGAGTAGTGAAGCACTGGAATGGGTTAACTAGGGAGGTGGTGGAATCTCCTTCCTTAGAGGTTTTTAAGATCAGGCTTGACAAAGCCCTGGATGGGATGATTTAGTTGGGATTTGGTCCTGCTTTGACCAGGGGGTTGGATTAGATGACCTCCTGAGGTCCCTTCCAACCCTGATACTCTATGATTCTAAGACACCATGGAGTGAAAATTACCTGTGTGCAAAGCACCAGCACATGGCATAATCACCTGATCTGAAAGTGCCTGCAGCTCTTTTATTATTTTGTGTTCCAACTTTCTGGTAAGTTTCCACAAGGCATTTTTGTCTAACTTCTGATGATTCAGATTCAGCTTAACTTCCCTTTCAATACTGCCACCTACAATGGAAAACAATATCTACCAAGTATAAGTTACTTTGAAAACGTTGCCTTCAGCACTGTGTTACTCTCATCACATTCATCTCTGTCCTTTTTTTCAAATTTGATTTTAAATATTTACAACATCGTACATCTTCCCCACCCGAAATTACTAATGAACTGTTATTGTCTCTGAAACCTACTGGATGAGTGATGCCCAACTTAAAAGGGAGCATCAATGTTTTATTTGTGAAATATAAGCTGAAAAGAGTCTCCAGATCCTTTTTTTATTCATCTTCTAGTTTATGGAAGGGTACCTTATACACTTAGCAAAATCAAATGTAGCTGAAGACTCCGTTGTGTACCATAAAATATTTAAACAACATGGAGTAAGTAAACAGAATCTAAATTTAATTAGCAGGTAACTTCATGTAAAACAGAGACTCTAGAAATTTCAGCAATAAAAATGCTGCAGCTGGAAATACTCTAAGTATATTTTATGAAAGCAGATTTTAAATTACTACACTTTCTTGTCCTTATGTCTCCCAAAGGGATTTCTATGAAACAGAGTAGGGTTATCGCTCAATTGCAGGATAATTCAACTAAATGTGCCCCCAAAATACTTATGAGTAGTGTTTCAGTATCCGCATATGGAGTCTGGATTGTGAAAAGGTGTAAAAAAAAAATAATAATAATTTTTGGATTCTGTAATGGAAACAAATTACACAGCTCCTAACACTCACTGAAAGATTCTTGGTAACACAGCAAGAGCAGATGCTTCCACTAGCACGCTGGTTACAAGGTGGCAGGAATTAGGCCAGTGTGGTAAAATGGAGCTGTTCACATGTTAATGTCCTTGATGCTGTGATTTCCACATTTTCTGAGGATGGTGCCACCAAACAGCTTCCAGCAATTAATATTATGTCTGTCTGTCATATCTGACAATAGCATCAGAAAAGTAGGCCACACACTATGGCTTTTCACACAGTGATATAAATCGATTGTTCTTAGCAAACTATCGAAAAACTCAACTGCCTTGCAAAGCAGTAATATGTGATAGGCAAACCTAGAGAGGACAGTGGACAGAAAAGATCACATAAGCTTGCAGTTTAATATAGCAGCCAAAAAAAAAAAAGTCAGTGCACTTTCGGTCTCCCTACATGGGCATCACCTTACAGAACAGAAGTGTAATAGTCCTTCTCTATACAGTTTGTTAAATCATAGACAAATTGCAAGAATTTCAGAGGGAGAAAAAACCACTCCAAGATTATGACCCACAAAGACTGACTTTAAAAAAGATAAAAGAGCTATAGCTGCACTGTATAGCTTGGTTAAGTGAACACCATGGGAGATGGGATTGCAGATATTTGAAGGCATATATTCCAATGAATGAAGAGGAATTTTTTAGAACTGGGATTAAGGGAAAGTACATATGTGTGAAAAAATCAGGTTAACATTTCTTAAGCAGAGATCTATTTGATTTTGAAATAGCCCTCCTCAAAGGAAGTTCCATCACTTACAGTATTTGAATCTAGACTGGATATGGCATACTTTAGGGAGCAATTCTGCAATGAACTAGATGATCCAGTAGATCTTTTCCATCTCTAACTTCAATGACAGTACAGAATCTATGAAAGTCTACCCTTTTTTAGTTGAACTACACTAACATAACTCCTTTCTTCGTACTGCTGGTAATAACAGCAATTTTGTTAAATATTAAATTAATTTTTCCTATCTTTAGAGTTCAGTATTTCTTTGAAATCAATCCCAAACTGAATACAAATATCTGGTTAGCTTGTGCTGAGTTAGCAGTGTTAAGCCTAGGATTTTTGCTGCCCTAAGCAAACTAAAAAACATCCCTCTTTCAAAACCCTGTAGCTACGGAATGATAAAAACCAGCAAAAATTCTGTGGCATTAGCCAACAACCTTCTCCCTTTCTACAGCAGTGCCAGTTCTATGTATTAGGAATACATGAATCATAGAATATCAGGGTTAGAATGGACTTCAGGAGGTCATCAAGTCCAACCCCCTGCTCAAAGCAAGACCAATCCCCACACAGATTTTTTTTCCCCAAATTGCCCCCTCAAGGATTAAACTCATAACCCTGGGTTCAGCAGGCCAATGCTCAAACCACTGAGCTATCCCTCCCCCCCATGAAGTGAATGGGAAAACCATGAGTGACTATGAGAGATTGTTCAAGCGTGGCAAGGTCCAGGGAAAAGTGGAGGCAAGAGACTCTAAGGTCAAGAGTCATATAGCCTATATTCTAAGACCTACAAACACCACCCCTTGAAGTAAGAGTTAGGCTCCCGCAGGCAGAGACCTGAGAATGTTGGTAAGGCATGTTTTGTTCTACTAAGTGAAAATACGAAAACAAAATCAGCTTCTATTTTCCTAAACTTTCTAATATGATCAGAAAGCTTCTTGTTCCAGCCCTCTGATTATAAATAAACACACCAAATCCATAGCCTTAGCTGCTCTGCTAGTCTTTTCTTTTTACATCTCCCAGAACACCTGGAGTCCAATAACTAATTGAAGATAATTAGCTCTTATTTATCAACATTTACGGCTTCACCTCTTAAACTTGCAAATCCCTGGAACCTCTAGCTTATCTAATTAGTGCATTTTGATCCTTCTCACAGAAGAGAGCTGGGCAGAAGCCTTTCTACTTGGGAATAAATACCTAGCCATACCCAAATTCAAGCTATGTTCAAACCTGGATCAAACTACTAATGAAAAAATAATGAATTTCTGGTATTAAAGCTACCAAAATGTTATTTTTCCATCTAGGTTCCTAGAGGGAGACTTATTCAACTCTAAGGGCTGGTCTACACTGGGAGTGGAGGGTGTTCAAACTAAGATACGCAACTTCAGCTATGTTATTTGCGTAGCTGAACTTGAAGTATCTTAGTTCGACTTACCTGGCCGTCCTCATGGCAGCAAGTTGACTACCGTGGCGCCCCCTTCGACTGCACTTACTCCTCCTGCTGAGGTGGAGTACGGGCATCGATCCCTGATACATTGAACACTACCCACCGATCTGGCGGGTAGTATAGACGTACCCTAATATTCTGCTGAGTGCTATTATTTCCTTCATAAGAGTCTGACTGAAAAGTGAAGATTGACACAGCAGCAAAGTTTTCTACCCGAGGCCTTCTCTACAAGATGGGGAGAAGGGATTTGAAAATGGGGTGTCCCATCTTGGTGCCCTTACTACTGCACTACATTGTCTGTCTTCCACCCCTTTCATTGACTGTACCACTGTTGAGAAATACTTAAATAGCCATTGGGCTGGGGGGATGACCCTCTAGTATAGTGGGTAGAGTACCCACATGGGAGACCCTGGCTCTAGTTCCCCCACTTCAATCACTCTTTCATTATTTATCCATAGTGGAACAGCTTCACCAGGAGAAACCAAGGAAACCCCACTTCAGAATATCCCATAACCCAGTGGTTAGGGCTCCTTCCTGAGAACCGGGAGACACTCCCCACTTTGAATCCTTTCTCCCACTCTGACAGCAAGGGGGGAATTGAACTTGGGTTTCCCACATCCCAGATGAGTGCTCTAACCAATGGGCTAAAAGTTATATGGTGGGCTTCACCTCCTCCAGTTATTTGGTGTGCAGCAAGGCAGGTGCCTAACTCATTCACAAAAGAAGAGGTTTAGGCACCTAAGCTGCCTGATTCCAGAGATAAGCTAAGCAGAGCTAGGCACCTCCTTGCAGTCCAGACTCCAATTGGCTACCTTAGGCAATTCCCCAGCTGGCATGCTGGCTTTTGTGGATCACATTCCAAGGCGCCAGTCTCTGTGTTCACCCCATAGGGAGCTTGGGTGTCAAACTGGGCTTTTTGGATTGCAGTGTTTTTGGGGGGGTTTCTAGGTGCCTCCATGTTAGGTGCTGCGACCTTCAGTGTGGCAACACCTATGTCCTTTCATGGATCCCACCCCAGGACCCAACTGTGTTCAGCCTGTTTAAGTGATTTTAAATTCTTCTATCCATCCTCAAAGTTTACACATACCTCTGTCCCCTGTGTCCTTCATTGTTGACCAGAAAAGTCTGTAAAAGTTGGGAAGTTTCTCCTCTACATGTTAAAATGTCCCCATGCAGCCACTAAAACTTGATTGGGTGTCACTGTTCAAAGAGATAATTAAGTCACAATTTCTCAGCCCCCTCTTCATGCTATTTCTATGCAAATCACTGACTCATCCCTTTAACATAAACTCTGTATGTGCCTGTGGAGACCTCATTACCTTTGACGTTATTTTTGGTCCTCGAACATCTAATTTTCAACTCTAGAGTACACAGATGGGAACAGAGAAACAATACTTGCACTCATTGCCTTTGAATTATACAAAACCAAAATGCCATTGTTATTACCTATTCCTGACACACTAATGACAGAAATGAACAAAGCTACGCTCTTTGTAATGCATCTGCGTAACACTGTGAGAGTCTGATCTATTACTTCCAGTGGCACTTCATGTTGCTGCTATGAAAACAGATGAAAAATATTGTCTCCATCTGTTAAAAGTGTGTCTTATCATATTTCCTGCTTAGGTTAC
This sequence comes from Gopherus evgoodei, assembly GCF_007399415.2. Taxonomy (NCBI): domain Eukaryota; kingdom Metazoa; phylum Chordata; order Testudines; family Testudinidae; genus Gopherus; species Gopherus evgoodei. Next base: position 15,311,456 of record NC_044333.1, on the reverse strand, counting down.
CAGAACATTTTTTGACATATTCAAAGGACTTTTTTAATAACCAAAAACAGAACAAAAAAACAAAAAACAAAATACCAACCTACCTGCATATGAATAGATAGAAATGCTTCCATTTATTATGGCACTGTTCATCCTAGCAAACTAAAGTACATTACCAATATTAATTGATTAATGGAAAATGTTTTAAAAATGCCTAAGTCTCATGTTCAAAAATGACTTAGGACCAGATTTTCAAAGGTATTTAGGTATCTAAACATGCAGATTGTGGGATTTGAAATCAATTAGGGACCCAGGTACCTTTGAAAATCCCACTAGACATCTATCTGAATCTTTAAGCACCTAAATGCATTTAAAACCCTGACACAGAAACACGTAGGAATCTCAGTCCTATTGAGACTGCGTAAAATTTTCAAAAGCACCCAAGTGATTTAGGAGCTGACATCTCACTGACTTTCCATGAGGATGGGGTCATAAGTAGCTATCTGTCAGGTTTTCGTAGGTATTTAGGAGGCTAAAGACGTATATAGGTGCCTAACCTGCTTAGGTGCTTTTGAAAATTTTATTAGGCATTTAACTCCCTTTTGCTGTAAGTCTCATAGCACCTTTGTAAGGTATTACTTTGTCCCTTTAATAGTTTGAGGTACACCGAAGTTCAGATCCTAATCCCTCAATTCATTGTGAGTGGAGGGACTGACATACTCTCATGAAACCTCACTGAAGTCAGTGACTTGCCTCAGGTCATACAACAAGCTAGTAAGAGAATCAGGATAGAGCCAATGCATCTTATCTTCTAGCTCATTTCTCTAACCAGTGCACAAGACTTCATTCAGTCAGGCTCTCGTGAGCTCCTGTTTTGTATTATCTGTAGTCAGAAAGATTAAGTATTTAGGCCACTTATTTCAAAATTCAATTACTCGATGTAAGAGCTGGTTGACAAAATTCTGTCAGCGTTTTAAAAAAAATGTTGATAAAAAATGGCTTTTCAAGTAAACGGAAATTTTTGCACAAAAATTGCTGTGGTTGTCTATATTTTGAGGGTTTTCTCAAAAACCCCAAGCCAAAAATGTTTCAGCTTTGGAGTTTTCTGTTTTTTTGATGAAAACTCAAAAAGAAAAAAAAACAAATTTTCAATGAGAACAAAAAAGATCTTATATTTTTCTAATTTTTTCCTCAGGAAAAGTGAGTATTTCCCAATCATCTCTACTCGATATACCTGCTGCACAATGTAGTTGTTCAAACTATGCAATTACTACATATTTAGGTTTGACTGTTTGTTTAGAAGATAATAAGCGGGACAGCAGATGAATCCAAAAGACACTCAAGTTGGAGAGCCAAGTGAGAGTGTGAAATCAACCTTATTCAAAATTCTTCTCACAGGGAAGAAAGTAATTGTTTGTTACAGCTCTGCTGCCACAGGATGCAGTATCTCTACTGTGTTAGCCCATGATAGCCCAGTTTGATCTGCATGGGCAAATCTCTGTATGCTTTTGGCTTCATTGGGACGCCACATCCTTATGCCCATGTGGAGTCCCAGTGAAGTCACTGGAATCTGCAAAAGTACAAAGGTCACAGGTCACATTTGCAAGTTCAGAGCTTTAATTTTCTTCAGGATGTTTTGGAAGAGTGTCAGTTAATACAATGTAGGAGCACTGACACTTTGAAAAAAAACTTTTTAAAAAAATCCTAAATGTTCATTAAAATGTGTACACATGTAAAAACACCATTTAGTAGTCTCCCCTCTCAGCTATATTAGTAAGGTATCCTATTAATAAAAGTGGTCTATTGCTGGTCCAAAGCAAAAAAGGGGGAAAAAATTCCCCTCCCGCCCCCTCTTTTATCAATGCATTTTGCTTGATGGTGTAAATCTCTGTACCACAGCATTTTATTCTTTCTAGTTTAAATGTATGAAAATTCAAAATATCACATTCTTTTCAAAGATCAGTGTTCTTATGACATGCAAGATGATTAATGGACTTTTACTTTAAAAAAAATGTATTTCGTAGATCTAAAGGATGTTTTACATCCCAGTGAAAATCATCAGATTTGATTTTAGGCTCTTTCTGACATCTAACCAATCTTTGATTCTGACTGGACTAATCCAGAATATAAATGCAGATTGTTCTTGTCAAAAAGAGGATCTTTTCAGCACTATATATTTTCATGAAAAAAGCTTAGGGAAAAAAAATCAATGAGATAGCATCATAAGTTCCTTTACAATTTTTTTTTTAATTGGGACAAACTTTTTTGGAAGAAGTAGGAAAGCCAAGTACCACCATATACTTATCTTGCTGTCAGGTAGAGCAAGATTTATTATATGTTTCTGGTTATTTTGCTTATTCAGAATAGAATCTTTGTATACTTAATTCTCCTCTGGTTAAATTCTCTTCCTAAGGAGATCTCATTGTAAGACTCCAATTCTAATTAAAAGTCTACACTGAATACATTTGTTTCTACTGAACATTTTCAGCTCTTTTCTACTATGCTGCATGATTATATATTCTGCAGGCAAACTTTAGAAGGGCTCTCAATTTTTCAAAATGTATCAGAACTTATCTAACTTTAACTAGTGTGGGGAAAGGAAGAGGGCAGAGGGAGCCTGAGCTGGAATGCCAGATCCTAATCCCCCTGAATTTTGCGAAACTCAGGGCCAGATTTTTAAGCTACATAGGCACCTAAAGATGCAGATAAATTCCTAGTGAGATTTTTGAAAGCACTTAAGTAGGTAAGGTGACTAATCCTCATTGAATCCAATTAGGCATGTATTTGCATCTTTAAGTATCTAATTACCTTTGAAAAACTGCCCCTCAAGCTACAGAATAAACAATGAAATTAAAGTTAGGCAACTGCTAAGTACCCTTCTCAATCTTGATCATCTGAACTAAGTCATCTAAAGACATAGAATAAAAATTTCAGAACAATCTAATTGATTTAGGAGTCTAAGCCCCATTTTTCAAAAGTGACTTGCAGCCAGATTTTAAAGGTGATTTGGTGCTAAAGATGCAGAAAGGTTCCCATGGGGATTTTCCAAAGCACCTTGCTCCTAACTCCCATTGATTTAAAACACTTGAACAGGCAGGAGTGGAATTAAACAAGAATCTCACATCAGACAACCTACTCGACTTTAGGAGGAGGAAAGATTTGCATTCATATCCCAGCTCTGATCTGGCCCTTATGGTTTTGATTTTGAGTCAGACGAGGCCTACTTTTGGGATCCAGTTCTGATGCAGACCAAGAGGGCAAAAATCTCATGAGAATGGTTGCTCTTGTGAAAATCAGCAGCATCCAAGACTGCTGAAATTTGACTCGAGTAGAGTTCTTAGAAGATTTCTCCACTTGAAACCAATGTTTTGCTGGAATAGGTTGCACCCTTTCAGCACTATCAACTTGTTATTACCAATATTACCATAACCATTGTTACTCACCATTCATGGCTGCGTCCTTGAGGGGGAAGGGGTGGCACTTTATATCTATTTTTGCCAGTATTAAGATCACTTTTTTTCCATGCTGCTTCTGGAGAAGACTAGACAGCAGAAAATCTTTAACTTTGACCTTTTTTCCCTTTCCAAAGGCAGTCAACTTTATTTTTACTCAGAGTGGGCAATATAAGAGAAGCCCATTCAGGGCACTTCCACTATCTCCTTGTCATGATCACAATATAAGAGTGCAACTGTCCCCCTGAATTCTTCTCTCTTTCCTACCACTTTTGGGCTGAATTGCTCACTTCTTTTTGATATGCATGCATATGAGAATCTGGCCTGAGATGAGTATTTCTAAGGGTGGTTCTACACAGAAATCAAAGGTGTGACTGCAGCTCATGTAGACATATCTGTGCTAGCTTTCATATAGCTAGCTCAAATAACAATAGTGAAGCTGGGGCAGATTGGGAATCAATATGGACTGTACGAGCCTACTGGCAAGCTGAGAATATATATGAGCAGTGAGACTGTGCTGCCACCCAAGGTGCGGCAACTTCCTGCCTATTGAAGATAATAAGGTGATAAGTAACAGTCATCATGGATTTGTCAAGATCATATCATGTCAAACCAACCAAATAGCTGTCTTTGACTGTGTGACAATCCTTGCAGACAGCAGGGGGAGCAGTAGATGTGGTATATGTTGACTTTAGAAGGCTTTTGATATTGTCTTGCGTGACCATCTCATAAACAAACTAAGGAAATACCACCTGGAAAACTTTCCCAGAGAGTAGTTATCAGTGGTTCATAGTCAAGCTGGAGGGGCATATCAAGTGGGATCCCGCAGGGATCAGTTCTTGGTCTAAATGATTTAAGATAATGGCACAGAGAAAGAGTACTCTTATAAAGTTTGCAAATGTTGCAAGTGCTTTGGAGGACAGGATTAAAATTCAAAATGATCTGAACAACTGGAGAAATGAGCTGAAGTAACTAGGATGAAATTCAATAAGGACAAATATAAAGTACTTCACTTAGGAAAGAACAATCAGTTGCACACATACAAAATGGAAAATGACTGCCTAGGAAGGAATCCTGTGGGAAGAGATCTGGGGGTCATAGTGGATCATAAGCTAAATATGAATCAACAGTGTAACACTCTTGTGGGGAAAAAAAAGGCAAACATCACTCTGTGATATATTAGTAGGACTGTTGTAAGCAAAGCATGAGAAGTAATTCTCCTGCTCTACTCCATACTGATTGGGCCTTAACTGGAGTATTGTGTCCGGTTCTGGGCACCACACTTCAAGAAAGATGTGCATGAACAGGAGACAGTCCAGAGAAAAGCAAAAAGTCTAGAAAACAGGACCTATGATGGAAGATGGGGGAAAAAATGGGTTTGTTTAGTCTGGAGAAGAGAAGACTGAGACGGGACATGGGACATGATAACAGTTTTCTAGTACATAAAAGGTTGCTACAAGGAGGGGAGAGAAAAATTGTTCTCTTTTACCTCTGAGGATAGGACATAAAGCAATGACTTAAATTGCAGCAAGGGTGGTTTAGACTGGATATTAGGAAAGCGTTCGTAACTGTCAGGGTGTTTAATCACTGGAATAAATTGCCCAGGGAGGTTGTAGACTCACCATCATTAGAGATTTTTAAGAGCAGGTTAGACAAACACTTGTCAGAAAATACTCAATCTGGAGTACTCTCAAGGTCCCTTCCAGTCCTACAGTCCTATGATTCTGTTACTGTTATCTGAGCTACCAAATTTCTAAAACTATTTTCCACAATAAAATCTACAGCAATCACCAAACAACATATTAATGAGAGGAGCTTAGATAACAAAGAGATGGTTGGCAACTGAAGTTACCTAGTGACAATTAAATGCTAGCTGTATCCAAATTGAACAAAAGACTGAGGTGGGGGAGGGAAAGCACCTGCTAAGGCCACATAAAAGGAGGAAACAAACACAAGGAGGTTAACAGTGAAGGGCCAAATCCTCCACTACTGTAAACCAGCATAGCTCCATTTACATAAAGGGAGCTTCACTGATTTATACCACCTGACTCTCTGGCTCACTTGCCTCTACAATAATCTGACTACATAAGAAGGCAGAAAGATTGAAATCTTTTCGAACTTAAAAATACCACAATCTACCTCAGTATAAATTGACCGTGAGTTGCTACTTGCATCCTGACAGAAGAAGAGAGCATCTGCCAAAAACCATACAACAAATCACCGAAAAATACCCCAGAGCACATTGATTTTATTAAAAAAAAATCTGTACTAGCCATTTTATGACAAATTAATAACAGGACACAAAAAGGGAACATTGGCAATTTATGTTTCCACTCAAAAATTACAAATTAGTAGCTTATGTACCCCAAAGAGATAAAAGAAGAGAATGTAACTATTATATTCCTCTCTAATGGAGGCTAGCATTCTTAGGAAAAGACAGCTGGCCTACCAGATAGCACCAGTGGACTTAGGAGATACGAGTTTTATTCCTCGCTCTACCACTGGCCTGCTGCGTGACCTTTGGCAAGTCACTTCCCCTATCTGTGCCTTGGTTTCCTGGTCTGTAAAATAGGGATAATGATAGTGACCTCATTTGTAAAGTGCTTTGAGAGCTACAAACTGCAATATCAAAGCTGGATATTACAGATTAATCACAAATATATATCCCTATGTTGGTCAACAGCTTTGACTGATATGGTTAATATTAAACGTCAAGAACAACAATTGAATGAAAGAAATTCCTACATACAGGTCAACAAGCATTCAAACTTACAGGCTCTATGCATTTGTGCAATGAGGATGAGCCGCCAACATACACAGTCAAAAGTGCATGAGGATGCGAAAGGACACGCGACTTTAAACACACAGGATCCCAATTCAGCAAGGTAGTTAAACACTGAAGCCAGATGGACTACTAATAAGTTTAGCCACATGCTTAAGTACCTGGCTAAATCAGGTACTAAGTTAGGCAGAAAACATAGTACAATTATTTTTCTGTATATAGCAAAGCACTGACTCTTTAATAATGATATATATGAAGGGATAGACAGCATATTAAACCTGCAGATGATGATGAAATAGAGAAGTATTAAAAAGTCAGGATGCAGTGAAAATGCAAAATATGAGGTCAAATCATCTCATTTATATTTTTATTATTAATTAGTGGACAGGAAACTGAGTGAATTTTGAATTTTGAGCTGTGGAGCCTGATTCTCCATTGGTTTATGCCTGAGCAATGGGGATGCAAAATGATAGGATTAGAGTTGTTTGAAATGGAAGTCTAGAACCTCAAAGTTCTAATTCCAGGTCACCTGCTCTAATCAACACATCATAGTCCTTTGAGTTAAGAACCTGAATGAAAAGTGGGTGATACATTAATTTTGTATTATTCACAAAGGGCCAAATCACATTACCTGTACTCATGCTGATTATCAACGGATAGCATTAGGTGCTATTCAAAGTGAAGACGTTTATCAGGTTCTAATCTAAAATCCAGGAATTTTTTTGGAATGTTAATAATTGCTTGCCCAGGTAAGAGGAGTGTCTTCTGGTGTTTGGTGCATGAATGGGTTACAGTCACTTATGGTTTTATCAGTCAATACCATTTAGCAAAGTAAACATATTTTACTAAGGTTGACATTGACTTCATAATGAAAGAAGCCATCTTGCCTGAAAAGGAATATGTTGGTTATTAAGCACACTTTTGACCACAGAAAACATTTATATAATCATATTATGCAAAACGCAGGCAAACCTCTGATGTTCTTATCTTGTTAGGAAGGCTTCAGTTATTTATTTAATTTACTTATTTATTTATTTTTGATGCTCATTTAAAGTGAGCACAGACTGTGAAACAATTCAGAGTACTGCCTGCTAGACAGAGATTGAAGAATGCATTCTGACAGAAATATAAGCTTAAAATCTTGAGAAAAGAAAATCTTTACTAACGAATAAGACATGCTGGTGATAGAATGAAGATGCAAACATAGCAGAGAGCTTGCAGTAGGCCTATTCAAGATATAAGCACTCCTGGTTTAAGTGGGTGCCTCAGCTTACTGCTGACCCTATGAACAAGGGTAAATTTCATCCACTGGGGCTAGTTCAGCAGGCTGTAAAAGAAATTGATTAGAAAACCAACATTTAAAGTCTCTCTGGTAACACCAAACAGAGGAAGGTGCAGCTTGTGAAGGCTGTGATTCTTAAAATTCAGTTACAATGTTGCAGGTCTGTGTGTACACAGCAAATTTAAGGGTACTTATACCAACATCCTCTCTTCCTCCTTTTCTTTCAATAGATGCACACTCATGCAAACAAGATGTGCAAAAGTAATGGCTGAACCTCAGGTGGTTCCGAAAGCTTCATCTGACTCAAAAAACTGACTGAATGCAAACTTTGTTATGTCTTTCAGCCAAGTGAAATTTCTCCTGGCTTCAGCAAATGGACAGCAAGGTATAACCCAATCCAGATTTATGGTGCTATTATTACTTCTGTACAGTGATTGCAAGCATAGTTTTGTTACTACTCAGTGTCTGTCGTATTGAGGTATGTGTAGCTATGAAATGTATTTTTAGCCAAAAAAAAATTTTGTGGGAGATTCTTAATGTTTACTGACTGAGCTTCTGTTGTGTCACTGTCATCCAAATCCCTATTTTGGCCAAGCGATTGTAAGGTGAAGCTCCCCAGAATCTGGATCTAATGACCTAGACACAGATCCGAGTGCCATCTTCACATCAATGTCACCATAGCCCTGTGATGGCCAAACTGTGGCTCTTTTACAGTTAAAGTGCAGCTCGTGGAGACCCTCCCCCCCACCTTCCCTTTTCCACCTACCAGACTTGAGGGGCGCTCAGGATCTCTGTCTTGCAGCAGGGTGATGGAGTAGGGGCTTCAGCCCCGTGGAGTGTGCCTGCCGGGCCTCAGGGCTTCAGCAGGAGTAGAGCAGAAGCCCTGTGGGAGTGGAGCAGAAGCTCTAGAACTTCAGAAGATTGTCATACGTGGTTTGGATTATCAGTAAGTTTGGCCTCCCCTGCCATAGTCTGTACTGCCTCATTGCAGCATCCTCACATGCATGTGAGCAGAAGAAGGGACACTAAAAGTATTATAGACACTTATAAGGCAGTACCTCCAAAATTAACCAAATGTGCCCTCCTGGATTTCTCTGAAGAAAAGCCTAGAACCCCTTCAGTGATTTCATTCATCTAAGATAGGTTTCACAGCTCAGTCCACAAAACCCCAATGCCAATGCTGTCAAAGATGTCTGACAGATTCGAAAGAAGCAGCATGGGCACCAGGTCTTTGATCATCAATAAGGCAAAACTGAGTCAACGAAACTAGCATAGTCTCTATACCATACCTAGGTTAGAAACCAGAATGACAAAGCTCAAGGACACCTGAGAACATACACACTGTGTTGCATCACCACTACCTGCTCAGGAAACATGCTCCAAAATGGCAGATTAGGGACAGGATGACAAAGGTATACATTAACCGTGGATTATGTAATCAAATACCTACAGATGGATCATTTGAAGGACCAAAGCATCCTGCCCAAATAACGTGAACAGGCCATCAGAAATTTATCTTGAGATAATTATTTTTATTCTGCATGCACTTTTACTAATCTGTAAAATAACCCTTCTGAAGGTGAATGCACAACATGGAACATGTTATTATTCACCTGAGGTGAAGGATTTTAGGAGAAGGCTTGCTGGAAACTGAAAAAAATATTCATATTGGCCTTGAAATATGTTTATTCTAAATATACAGAGTAAAGTTTTTTGGTTAATATTTGCCTGTCAAAACTACTGGTTCACACAGTGATAGTTACCCTTTAACAGTCACTTCTGCAGCTCTTGGAGTCTATACTGATTTTTGTTTACATTTCATAATCATCATTCACTGCACTGTAGTGCATGTAGCTTGAAAATTGTGACTTTACTTTCTTTGTACTGTACCTCTAAATGTAGTACAAATTTTCCATTTGTGCATACAGCACCCAACACATTCTGAGATTCGCAGAGAAATTATACACCAGGCACTATCTCATGGACACGTCATTTTCATTCTTTCTCCTTGTTGCTTTTCAGTCAAAAAGTCATTTTTGACCAAAAGCACATGTTTTTGTTCTTGGTATATAGAAACAAAATGTACTAAATAATCATCTTAACTGGCTTGCTTTTCAGCATGGACATTCATAAAAGATTTAACCATTTCTGCAAAAGTGTGAGTACAGTATATTGAAATGCATTGTACTATATATTGTTAGGGCAGGGACTACGTAAACCTATGAGGTACCGTTATTATTAATAAAAGGCCTGTGTCTGAAAACATAATTAAGACTGAAGTCTCAAATTAAACTTTCTGTGTTGAGGGATTTGAGAGAGACTAATGACTCGCAGGTGAGATGCTGTTCCCAGGAAGAGGACTTCTGGGAAGAATCCACCAGAGCATGAAGGTCATCTCTGTACACTGACTTGCCAACCTAGTGAGGAAGGCTTTAAACTAGGTTCAAAAGGGGAGGCAACAAAATCAAACAGGTAAGCGTAAAACTCCTGCTAGAGAGCTACATGTTGCGGGAGGAGCAGGAAATGGAAAATTACGATAGGGTCACAGAAGCGACAAGAGGGAAAACATGGAGGGAATCTGCTCAATACCTTAGATGTCTATACACAAATGCAAGAAGTACAGGGAATAAACAGGAAGAACTGGAAGTATAAGTACATAAACTAAATAAGTACTTCACTGGGATCACAGAGACTTGGGATAAATCTCAATCTGGAATATTGGTTCAGGAGTGGGAGAATACATATACTTATTATGAGGTCCAGGAGGTGGTGAGAGGCAGACTACTTCAAAGTTTCTGGGTGAAGACAAAAGGGAAAAACAGGGGCCATCTCATGGTAGAGAGTCTACTGTCAGCTACCAAATCATGAGGAGGAGGGGGATGAGGCATTTCTAGAACAAACAACAGATATATCCAAAACACAATACCTGATATTAATGAGGGACTTTAATCACTCAGATGTCTGTTGGGAAAGTAATATGGCAAAAACAAAATCTCTAATAAGTTCTTGGCATGTACTTTTTTTCCAGAAGGTGGAGAAAGGAACTAGGGTTGGGGGGGAGGCAGCCATTTTAGACTTGACTCTGACAAATTGGTTGTAAATCTGAAGATTGAATGTGTATGAACGTGATTGTGAAATGATAGATTTCATGATTTTAGAGAAAGGAAGTCAAGACAGTGGACTTCAAAAAAATAAACTTGAACAAACTCAGAGAACTGATAGGTTAGGTCCCATGGGAAGAACATCTGAAAGGCTGAACTAATTTCTGCCCTCCAAGACCCTGGAGCTAGATGATTTTTCCCCTCCCCTCTCACCTCTTCTTCTACCATTTATTCCCATTCTCTTTGTTTTCTCTTCCATGGATGACAGAAAAAATGAGAACCATACATATTAACAACAATGGGGAAAGGATTTGGTTTATCTAAACCATTATGTCTCAGGAGGTAACTATTTTTAAATTTATAATTCTCACTTAAATGTTTTTAAAATTAGTGTATAGGATATAGCTGAGGTCATTGAGAAGTTGTGTCAGGGGCAGCTATCATTTTGCCCGTGTCCATCTGGCATTTGAATAAAAGTAAGGGGATAAAAAGGTGTTGGCCAAACATTACTACAAAATGATTAGCTGGCACATAGAAGAAAACTACTCAGCTAAGTCATTTACTGGCAAAATTTAATTTTGCTAACTAGAATTTAGAGTACATTTGGCATTTTAATTATGCAGTTAAGAGGGCCCTGTCTTTGGAAATTGCTCCCCCTTCTAATCTACCAAGTTGTGTGACCTTCAGATCATGAAGATAAAATTTTCAAAAGTGTTCAAGTGACTGAGGAGTCTAAGTCCCATTGACTTGCATTACAACATAGGCGCTTTTGAAAATTTTGCCTGTGTGTTATAATTTCATTTTTGGTTTTGATGTTTAGGGTTTCTCTTAAAGTCCCAGCTCGTGGAGTCACATGATCACATGAGAATCTCAGGATTCATTCATTAAAAATACTCTAAAATATGTAAATGTCAGTTTCCTCATGGTTATGGAGAAAAGGCTGATAACATGAATCCTAGATGCTCAAAAACCAGACAGCAAATAAAATAGATGTCAGATGTATTACTTTTAAAAAAATATTATTTTGAAGCCAGTCTTATGATTTTGTGTGGCCTAGCTCATGATTTTTGAATGTTTAGGCTTGGCAATACTACAGAAAATTGATGGACCAAATTCAGCATTGATGGAGTTATGAAAGTCTCCGTTGAAGTCAGTTGGGTTTCACTTGCTTTTGCCAATAATGTATCTGGCCCGCGAGTTCTGAAAAATTTTACATTAAGTTCTATGTGACTAATAAACAACATATACCTGTTTTTACCATGTCCTAATGTTTTTTTCCTCAGTACTTCAACAGACTGTGCCTGACATACATTTTGTATTAGGAATACCTGTCATCCTTAAGTATCAGTACCTACTAAGCTAGCCTTGTACAATTTTAAACCCTATTTAAACACCAGATGTCAGTGTTGTGCTTACATTACACGTTTGTTTAAAAAGATACAATTTTTACACTGGGAAGAGCAATGTCTGACTAAAACAAAAGATTTTAAAATGTTTTAAATACACTATGTCTCATAAAATATTTCAGAATGTTGCCTTAAAGAAATAACAGCCATAAAATAACCCAGCCATACCGGAACAGTGGATGTACTAGTTTTACTAGAGGTATTGGAGTGGCTGATTAAAGTGCATGTTCCATTTCTGCTTCATAACAACAATATACAAAGTGACTACACTTGATTTTGTCAGTCTAGGGGTGTTATCCTCTGTTTTCATGAGAAAAGAAGGTGAATGATGGATTGTTCGGAAGCATGTTAGATCCATGCGTGGTACCACTAATTAACAAGCAGGCTAGTTAGAGCTCTCATACAGACCGGCTCTAATCTGCTTGTCTCAGTGGAGGTCTCTGTGGTGAAAAGATTTTTCTGGAATAAGATCAAAACTTAAAGGATATGTCTACATTGCAGCTGGGAAAACAGACACTCTAGCTCTGCTCCAGCTAGTGCGCAGTGTGGACACTGGGGGAATGGGCCCTAACATAGCTAAGTTCAGACCAAGGTACTGGGCGGGCTTGTACTCAGGTGGATGGCTCAGTCATAATACTGCTCTTTTTAACAGGCTAGCTGATACAGAGCTAGTGTGTGTCTATCTAGCTGATCTGGGAAGCACACTCCTAGCTGCAGTGGCAACATACCAAATGAAAACAACTTCTGGCAGCTGAACATAGGATATCTTAAGCTCATGTTCATGGAAACAACAAGATGATCCTGAGATTTTTTTACCCACAAAAGCTTATGCTCAAATAAATCTGTTAGTCTTAATGGTGCCACCAGACTCCTGACAGGAAGGTGAATGGAAATATGGTGACATGAGACACATGAAACACATTTTAATTTTGGAGCCCAAGAACCATATCTGCTGATTTGTTTTTTGTATACCAGCCTTGTGCTCTGCGTTTTAAAGATCCAACATGCTATTGTCTAAAACCAACCAACCCCCCCCCCACACACACACACACAAAAATCTTAGAACAAAACCAGATCTTCCTGTCGGCTCCATTAGGCCACAATTCAGCATGTGCTGAAGTCGGAAACCAAGTTGAAGTTAAGCATGTGCTTAAGTGCTTTGCTGAATAAGGGTGGAGATCAGCACATTCTTGGACGTTTGTTGCAACATAAAGATTGCAGCTACACAGACTAACACATTTTGGATTAGTGTCACAGGACCACTTCTGTTGTTTTCGGTTTCTTCCACAAGATGGAGTAATAAGATTTTAGCTGCCAGAAAAGCTTGTTGGTTTGGTAAAAAATTTCTTTCTATGCTAGTTAGACCTGATTCAAAATTATACTCTGATCTAACAGTACCTTTTTGAACTTCCTTATTTAACTGGATATTATCACTGAAATGGCAAATGGTGAAGATATTAACCAGGGATTTTTTTTGTTAATATAAACATCTGAAGGTGAACTGGGCTGTTCAGTTATAAGCATTTGATACTGTAGTGGCACAGTCACTCAGATCTTTCAGGCCCAGAAGTGATTGACAGGTAACTTAACAGGAAAAAGAAAACTAACCACCAGTAGATAAGCCATTGCCCAATATGTAGTAAAGCAGGGGAAAGAAAGGCATTTGCAGAGCCTCACAACACCGTTCAGTTTATATAACCATTATGTAATCATTCTGGGCATGTTCTGTATTATATGAATTGTGCATACAAAAAAGGTATATAGGTCCCTCTGTGAAGATGAAGCATATCACCTAGGAAGGAAAACCCAGTATCTCTAACACTTCCTTTCTAACATCAGCTGATATTTTTTCCCAGTGAGAAAGAAAGGGGCAGGAGGAGGCCGAACACTGACAGAGATAACAACTCCCACAGGGACAAGCAGCATAAAGAATAAAAGGAGCATATTAATATCCCTGTGATGCCAGCAGTTTTCCAAATCTCATCCAATTATAGCTTCAGATCAAAAGCAGGTGTTACAGCAAGTGGAACTTACCCTTTGACTTTCTACTTTCTCCATCCCTACCCTTGCCTCTGCTGGGACACACAAGTCTTCCTAGCTCAGAGCAAACACAGCTGAGTGCATCAGGCACAAAATGATTCTCCTCACCTTTTTTTTTTTATTTCCCTGAAACAAAGAAAGAACCTCCTCCTAGGCCATTTCTGCTGCCTTTTCTGTCATCCATATTTGCCATTGACAAGGTTGTACAACACTCAGGAGTCTCTCTCAATGTTGCACACTCTCTCTCTATCTTTTGCTCTCTCTCTCAACTCGGCAGACCTATACTGAGGGTCTTTGGGGAGTAATAGTGGCTATTCCTTCATCTTCTTTCTTCAGCTGCAGCAGACACCTAATAAAGGCCTCTGCAGCTCTGCACCCTTTGGTCAGTCATTGTCTTGGAGAAGATCATCAGAAATTAGCTTGAATCCCTTTCCAGGCTTTAGGAGAAGGAGAAACATTCCCTTTCTTCTACATCCTGGGCTGCTGTCAACTACTGATAAACTTAGCAGCAGGGGCAGTAGTGCCCCACAAGGATTAACATGCAGTTGCTAGGTTTTCTCTAATATGAACTGCATCATCTCAGGTCTGCCAAGCATTCCTTAATATAAGATGATGCTCAAGCGATCCAACCTTGAATTTGTATGGCATTAGACTTCTGGGACCTAGATCCTTTTGGAATAATTTCAAAATTGATTAGTTCAGGTACCTTGCAACCAGCTCACTGCAACCTGAAGTAGAACATTAAAGCTGTACAGTTCTGAATTGATATAATTTATTAACTGACTCCAAACGTCATGTAAAAACACTGTAGTCATATTGTACAATGAAACACACAACGAGTTGTTCCATTAAATACAAATTATACAGCGTGCTTGTTTAAAAGTGATTAATTAAAATGTTAGCCTGATGCCAAATTTGTACAGATTCCAAAAATAAATCACAAGGCTTATTAACTGATTAATTTGCTTTATCTATAGTCAGCATTTTCAGGCAAATATTTCTGCCCCTCAGTGGCATCATATAGAGAGACTCTGAGAGGTCTATCAACAGTAAAAATGGACCATATGCTTAATCTGTCATTCGTCAACTACATATCATGGTTGTAATGAGAGTGTGAAACACAGAAATGCACATAAGAGCTGACATTTATTTCGAGTCCAGTTATAAATGGTGTCAAAATAGGGGTCAGTATGTACTGAATGTACAGTCTACTATAGAAGTGGTGATATATGAAGTCAATGTAGTTGGAAAGGATATCCAGAGAGCACCAAAATTAATAGTTTTGATGGGAAAAGGGGTAATCACATTAGATCCCCATAGACCACCAGTAGAGTGATCCATTGAGTGCATCTCCTTGGGGAAAACAAACAAAATCAGTCCAGCACACCATGGAAACAAGATGATTCTTTAAAGATGTTTAGAGGGTGGAGCTTAGAGCATTTGTAGCACTGTGGGTACTCCAAATCTTAATAATTGGGAACTGGAGAGTTTTTAAGTTTATAAGTCATGGTGCAAACTCAGAAATATTTCACTTCTAGAATAGCATTTGTGAAAAACTGGTGAATTCAGGCTGCCTTTTCTCAGAACCAGAACTATTTTTTTTCTTGTTGCCATGAATTGTCCATATGCTTTGTGAATAAAACTAATTGAATTCATACTCGATTAGTCAGTTCCTTGTCAACAGTTAGTTATGAGGGAGCAAATGTAATATTTTTTCTGATTAGAAACTTCAGCCAGCTATCTCTTCCTGGGCAACTGGAGAAGGCCGCGGTGTGCAACGTGGGAGATGATGCTGTTGCAAAGAATTGTGTTAGGCTGGATTGTGCCATGTTGATCACTTAGTATTTCTTTTAAGCTTCAACTTCAGTTTCAGCTTCTATTTAAAAAAAATAAATCATTAGCTGCTCTGGTTGCAAAAATAACCTTTACAATGTATGCCTCTACCATGATGCCCCCCGAGTTTGAAGATACCTGAAACAATAGCTCTGATAAGGGGGGTGTGAACTGCCCTTCATCTCAACTCAGTCACAATAGTTTAAATGTCACCATTGCTCTTTCACTGCTGAAAGAAGAAGGGAAAATTTGTTATAAAGCTCTTCACAATCATGAGTGAGATCTCATTCCGGTGCCACAAACTGGTAGTGCTTGGGAGATACCACCATTTCCCCCCTACTAAGCTGATCTGTGACTCAAAAAAGCCAGCAGGGAGAAGCAGGGGGTAAGAGGGTATGTGAACCACACATCCGCCTGACCAGACTAGCCTTGTCTATTTTGGTGGTGACCGTAGTCATAGGAGCGCCACCCTCTATTGCAGGTAGTCTGCCGGCTCAGACATTGCTGCATGGATTAAACCTACTCAATGTTTTCTTCACTACCATAAGGATTAGAAACATTTTTAAGAGAAAAGTTTACATTCTGAGGTAATTACCTATCTAGCTACTGTACATGACTATGTAGCTCCCATAACAGTCATATCTGAGCACCTCACAATCTTTATCTTCACAACATATCTATAGGGAAAGGAAGTACAATTACCTAAGTTTTACAGATGGGGAATTGGGACACAGAGAGGGCAAAGTAACTTGCTCAAGGTCACACAGGAAGTCTATGATGGAGCAGACTTAATGCAGGTCTCCCAGACTCTAGACTAGTGCCCTAACCATGGGATCATCCTTACTTCCTTTAGTATGACTACAAGAGCTGAGGCCCTAGTTATATGCTGATAGTATCTATGCTTTAATTAGGCCCTGCACATGGCTTTATCCAAAATTCAGTGAGGAGAGACAAGCCCAAAGTGTTCAGCAATGCCTACCAGAATCTACCTGGGTGATATCTCAAGTACAGAGTGCTTAATTTGTGGATGGAGCTTGGGAGAGTACTGCTACTTGTTTAAGCCCTACCTGTGACCATGTGGTTTGTTAAAGTAAAATGTGGGGACGTTACAAGGAGAAACAGTTAATGCCTTCCCTCCCAACTTCCATCAAGAGAACAGCTGTTAGATCTGTGCTCTCTTTTAACAATGGAAATCCTGCCATTTACCATCTTTTTTCTACCTTTTCCACTTGGAGAAGTTGATTGAGCAGATTGCTTCAGAGTTGCACTAGTGCCATCTTGAGTACTTTAACCATGTTGATTCCAGCTTTTCTCTGGATAGAATACAGAAACGGAAAGAGATTCATTGGTCATTGATCTGTTCTTGGCACTGGATTGTGGTCAAGTGTTGATAATGATTCCATTAGAGCTGCTAGCAGCCTTTGACATGGTTGACTACAAGGTTCTGTTGATTTACCTTTGGACCTTGACCAGGGTGGCCAAAGACAAGCTTCAATACGTCAGTTCTTTTCTGTCAGAAGTGTCACAGACACTGGTGTCAAGCAATTGATCATCCACCCTGAGGGCTCCTTTGTGTGAGATGCTGCAGAATTGTGTTTTGTAGACATGAATGAAATTTTGAGGTTTGATGAAAACATGGGGAAAAAAGTGACTTTTTTTTGGAGAAAATGTTATTTTGTTTTTCAGCCAGCTCTATTATCCTATCACATCATTTGTGCAATGTGCATAAGATACTGCTGAAGAAGAAAGTGACAGAGTTTGGGCTACGGTACCATCAGTAAGCATGAGACATACAACTCTGTGCTTCTTTATCATTGAATCTGTACCATTTCTTGGCTCTTCCAGTGCTCATTTTAGAGAAGGGTATGGATGAAAGTGAGCTGGATGATGCTCAGTCCAGACAAGTTGAGAGTGATGGCGGTAGGGATGGGAAAGTATGTAAAGGATGTTCCTGGGGTTTCTGCCCCTGTTATCATAGGATGCTTCTACATTTGTCAGTGAGGCTTGCCGTTTGAATGAACTTGAACCCCCAGCTGTTTCTGCATTCACAGCCAGAGGTAAATAAGGAGGCAGAATTTCATTTCAGATAGAATTTTGCCTCTTATTTTACTTATTTTTGGCACTGTAAATCAGGCTAGTATTTCACTTACCCAAATCTCAGCCATACCCCCAACTATGAGTCTGACTTTAAACCTGTTGATCTAAATCTACATTAATTCAGGCCACCATCAGGGGGTGCAGGAAGATTTTTCAAAGAAAATTACCTCTTAAATGTCTTTTTCCCATTCACTTTCAATAGGAGTTATGTGTCTATCTGCCAGTTAGGCTTTTGAAACTCTCTCCCTGTAAGTCTGGAATGGATACAATAATACAAATTACACAACTACATCAGCAATATTTCTTCGTATAAGTGCACCAATGCTCATTCCAATCCAAAATTTCCAAACTTCAGCTGAATCCAAATTTATTATTCAAAATTTGCCTCAGTTTTATTCACAGGCATGAAGAAACTTTTTTCTATCTGTGTCTGAACAGAAGGTTACAACCTTTTCTTTCTGCTGTGGCCTGACCACCAATTATCCCTATTTTTATCACACACAGATTAATTATTGCAATATACTCTACCTGGGACTTCCCTTGAAGACCATTCAGAGGCTTCAACTGATGAAGAATGTGTCTCAGTGGTGTTATCTAAGTTTGCATTAGCTTCCAATTTGTTTGTGGGTACTGTTCAAGGTTTTGATATTGAGCTATATCTCTGTCCAGCATAGCTACTTTAGAGATGGACTCTCCCCCTGTATATCACTGTGGCAGTTGAGACTATTAAGAATGCTACTGACAACAGATTTAAGTACAATCGTATCTGATATATTTGAATTACGTGGGCTGCATCAGGGAGCTTTTGCTGGACAGTCCTTAACTCTCCAACAAAGAGTCCACTGATAGTCTATTAGTTCATCGACTTTCAGGCCAGTGTGTAAGGCTTATATATTTACTCATGCTTTTGCCTGGAGAAGTTGGTGATGAGTGTACACACACACAAACACACAGACACACACACATATTGGTGACATGTTGAAGGAGTTCACTTCAGTTGACACTAGTCAATATGCTTTTATTTTGCTGTTATCTTTGTATACATGCCAAGACTCCTAGTGATGAGTGCATTTTATAAATTGTAAAATAAATAAATTTGTGCTAAACTGTGTGGTTATTTATGGTGCAAAGTGCTAACTTATGTGAGACAGCAAACTGATGTTACTGGAGCTTAATTCATTCTCAGACTTTCAGAGTGAGAGAGAAACCAGTCAAGTATTCCAGTCTGACATGAAGATTTTATTTATGGTTCTATTGATTAAAATATGTATGTGTTATTTACTTAAAATACTGGCTTAGTTTTTTTAAAAATAAAATACATGTTTTTGTAATTCATTAAACCATCTCTTCTCTCTGTGGAAAAACATTTCCCAGTATTGCAAGAAGGCAGAGCCGGATAAAGAGTCATGCTCTGCAGAGCATGTTTTTACCCTGTTTCACTTTAGAGAGTGGGAGATGGAATGGGATATGATTAGGCAGTGGGGAACAGGTTGGCCAAGGTTGGCCAGATATTTTGTGTTCCACAGCACTCTCAAACTGGTATATTTTGGCAGGTTACATATCTGACTTCTGGTGATTTTCTTCTCCTTCCATGATCAGATACCTGCAAACCAGCCAGATGCACAAATGGGTATAGGATAGGATCAAGATCTCTGCTTATGACAGCAAAGAAAAGGTGGGATAACACCATTTAAAAGGATGCTAAGAACCTCTCAGAACCTTTACCATTATGACTTTTGGCAGGGATAATTCATCACTACCATAGTTTATGGCCTTTTTTAATGTTTAATGATTACTTTGATCTTTTAGGTACAGTTGCTTCACTAGTTGCATGAAAACATGTGAAGGTAACTTCACAGATCTCAGTTATATAAGTGAGGGGGAGGGAATTAAACTTAAGATCTGGACATTTATATTAATCATGTCCTCTACAGTTGTACTAACTCTAATTAAAAAAAATTTCTAAGGCCTATCAACCCTATGATTCAAAACATCAAGCTTTCACCCACTGAGTTCAGGAAGAAATGTCTCAACCTATTACAATTAGATGCATTATAGTGGTTCACCCCTTTTTCTGAAGCAGAATTGACCACTGTGGAAGATACTAATGACTAGATAGACTATTGGTTTGTTGTGGTATGGCAATTTGGGTCTCTTATATTAGGTGTATATCTTTTTATTGAAGAAAAAAGAAATTTCTACCAATCTTTAAACAGCTCTTTTGTCTACTGGCTCTTTTATTCAGGGTCTTATAGTGCACTCATCGTGTTACCTAAGTGGCTTCTGAATGTTCTTCTAATTATTTGTTTAGCATAAATCATATTTCTCCTTTTTAATAGTTCTAACGATAAATACAAAAACAAAGAAGTGATCATTTTGAGAGATTCAACTTAAGTGAGTCTCAAACCAGATGGTATTTTAGACATTTAGCAATTTAACCCAGTGTACTAACATGAAATTACTACCCAGATGGATGTGTGGGTATAAAAGGTCACTGAGCAATAGATTTTTTGATATATCAAAAATTACAAAACCACCTTTGCTAAATAATATTGTGCCAGCACTCCTTGCTGATCCCTGAGCCTAGTACTCCTATGCAAATTGCTCTGAGAAGCTTAGTTTTTAGCAGGTAACAATATACCAATGTGTGGTGAGTCTTGCAGATCAGACTACTATATGAAACATGTCTAGACACTGGAATAGGATTCTGTAAGGCCTGTTTTAGGCCCTGATTCATCATGTTATTTATGCATGTGCCTATCTTTAAGCATGTGATTACTCCTGATTTCAATTACACTACAGCCGTCCTTAATATTAGGCACCTGCTTAAGTACTTTGCTGAATCATGCCTTTATTGCCTGGGCATCTTTACCCACGTGACTCTCAGAACCCTTTAAAATGACAGTCTCTTCACTATTGTATCCATTATTATTTATTGTAAATAACATCTGTTATTTATTACATTGGCTTTGGAAAACTCAAAAACATTGAAATGTGGATGTCTTAAGTTTCTATTCAAATAGCTAAAAGAGATTCAAAATAGGGTGGGAAGACTGTTTAAAAGTAGTAGTATTCTGAAAGGCATGTTGCATAAATCCATTCCCCCCCCCCCGCCTTCATTTAAAATAAAAAATAAAACAAGAATATATAAAGCTCCTAAAGGCCCAGTTCTAGGCACTTCTGACCTAAATTAAAAGTAGAATCATAAAAGAGCAATTTCACTTTAATCAAAAAATGAATAACCATGCAAACACTAAAACCCAAATGACCCACAAATACCAGCCTAACAAGACACCACCTCCCTAAAGCTTGGGTAAATAAAATAAGCCTTGTAAACTTGCTCTGAAATTCACTAGATTCTGGCTTTATTGGACCAAGGTGGGCAGAGTGAGTGCCAAAATTAGAAACATCTTCATAGAAAAACCCTGACAGTAGCTCATTGTCTTCTGTACCAAAGGGGTATCCATTTGTCCCCGCAGCAGTTTTCCATAGGGACAGAAGTGGGGAGCGGGCCCCAAGTCATTTAGGACTTTGTGTGAAAGCCAACATCTTAAATGGACTGTACAATCAAAGAGAAAGCCAGTGCATTTTCCAGAGCACTAGTATCTGCTCACACAGAGACAAGTGTAATAAGTGACACTCCATCAGCTTCACTTTCCAGGCTGATTAAAGTAGTAACTCATATAGAGCTCATTACAGAAGTCTAATCTGAAGGGGAGCACTGGTCCAGTGCAGAGATAAATAATCATGTTCTCCAGACCAGACAGATAAAAATAACCTCCTAGAAACTGCTGTTCTATGGCTATCCAACAGCCATGGGAGGTTCAGCAATATTCCCACATTGCAAATTCTACTGCCAACGGGCAGCCATACAACCCTAATATGCGGGGTGGGTATTATCCTAGATGTATCTCTGATTGCCTCTCCAGCCTATTATCATCATCTCAGTCTTATCTGGTTTGAGCTTCTGTCAGTTTAGCCACCATGTCTCTGTCAAATGCAGGATAAGGCATTCAAAAGCCATGGCTAGGTTCAATGAAATGGAGAGGGAGACCTGAGGATACTTAGCCATACTAACCAACCTTAAGGAGGGGGACAAGATGGGATACTGTGGAATGCCACGAGAGCACCCAAGGGGCAGATCAACAACGACTTAAAAATACCCTCTGGAATCTCACCAACAGAGAAGAAAAAATACACCCAAGGGCAGCTCTCTCTCTACTTCTGTTAGGGTTTACAGATGAGTCAACAATACTTCATTATTTTTAGTAGAAGCTCTCCAGCTCTGGAATGTTGGGCACAATTCTGATCATTCTTGCACCACTGCTATGCTATTGTAACTTGGTTGGCTTTAGCAGAGAGTCACCCCTGATTTACATCACTGTGTAACTAAGAGCAGAATCAGGCCCCTTGTCATATAACTCTTATGTAAAGTCCCCTGCACTCTGTCAGTAATATGAACATAATAAATAATATTATATTTATAACTGGAGAGGTATTATCATTTTTTTATGAAACATCTACCTACTTAGCAGATGCTGCTAATTAGCCTAAGGTATTTTTAGCTTTCACTAACCTGTTTATGAAATATGTCTCAATGCACATCATTCACTGTATGTTAGAGCATGTTGTAGGAAAGTAGGACACTAAGAGGGCTACTGATGACTTCACTGAAGAATTTAAGATCGCTCCATCTTGATTAAAAAAAAAAAAAAAAGTTCTGTGAGAGCAACACTTGGGTTCCTTTCTAAAGAAATTCTCATCATTGTAGAAACGAGATTTGGAAAGTTTTAGTGCATAAAAAGAAGCTCTTGCTCTCTCTCTCTTTCGATATGGGAATTTCCAGGTATTGACAAGTTGCTATTTCAAATCTAATTCCACATATTGCCTCCTGCTCTTAAAGATCCTTCTTCCGTTTCTGTCCTGGTCTATCCCCATGCCAGCCTCTCCAGTGGGGATGTAGGTCATTCTTCCGTATTTCCCCTCACATGAGGAACAGCCTCCCTGAACCTAAACTGAGTCAATACTTCTTTGTTCTCATCTCAAGACACATCTTCTCTCTCTGGCTTTATGACTCTTTCTGAAACAAGTTGCCATCCTTATCTCTGAGCCTCCCCATTTACCTGTTTACTCCTCAATCCTAAAATCTAATCAGTAACTCTTTCCTTCTATGTCATAGCTACAGTGGGTACCTACATACTATCCACTTTTCTTGTATTGATGTATAAATTGCATTAAAATGTGAATATTCAATGATAGATTTTTATTAGTGGTGATACATAAAAATAAAATGTAATGTACTATACATGCTTAGAGGAGGATTGTTCTCTACATAAGCTATTAGAATCCTCAAAGGAAGTTGTAGTATTGGTTATTTTGATAGAATTACAATGGACAAAAATTGCAAGGCTATCATTCCTAGGTGGAAAACATGGTTCTGAATAAGCTGAAATGAAGATGCTGTCTTTGTGTGTGTGTGTTCGTTCAACTGCTATTGAGATGAAAACTGTGCACAATACTCAAAAGTTTAACTTCACATGGTACCATATAAATATTTTCTTCAGTTTTAACCATCACAAGTCCAAATCTTAGAGTTTTTACTAAGATTCTGGTTTCAAACTAGCCTTAAAAGGTCTGAAGAAACTTGAGTTTCTCCAGGTTTGTCAAAAACCTATGGAAGACTGAACACAATGGATAGCTTGAACATTAAAACAAATTGGCCCTGGTTCACTTGAAAGACATGTATGTGAACATAATAAAAATCTACCTACAAATTAGGGCTGAGTATGGAGTTTGGCCATAACCACAAACAAGTGAATTTTCAGTAGGTTTGGATTTCATGGAGAACATTTCCCATGTCTCTAGTTTGAATCTTTTTCATTTCCCCTCCCTGAATCCTGGGTCTCAGCCATAGCATGTGAAATATCAGGACAGGAGATCCTTAGATGTCATACTTCCAATACAGAAATCAAGTGGAATAATTTTAAGTGGAAACATATTTTGAAAAACGAAATTAACTACATCAACATGGACAAGGTAAAGCAGACCTGTTTTATGTTATCTAATATGCCTATAAAAATTGAGCAGAATCTGATGAGCAATAGATTTGGTGTGTGGATGTTTTTTTCAATCCTCCTCATTATTTACCATATGCTGTCCTTCATGTTTGGCTTTTTAGTGGAAGCACCACTTCTTGTATCTATATCTGTCCTTAGACTGAAGAATGTACCTACTGATACATATTAAGTGCCTCCTATTTCCTGTGCTATGCAGAGTAAGAAGGGCACAATGACTCCTTCAGTCTTGTCTGGGTGTAACTCCATTGTTTTTAATAGAGGTATACTGAAGTAGTGCAGTGGTGAATATGGTCCTGAAAATTTAACCAGTGAAAATTGAACAGCAGTAAGAAATATATACTTTTAAAGGATCCAAGTTGCTGTAAAATGATCTTATGAAGTGATAGAAAAAAAAGTCACATACCATGCCCCCACAAAAAGACATTTAGAAGATCAAAATATTAACATACATTTATCAAAAGCACTATGTTGTTTATAACCACTAGCACTCTGGTCTCATTTTCATGATCTAGTTAGCTACCTTTGCATGTACAGAGGTTAAATATAAAACCCTAATATAATTTATGACCTAAAGGTTATTAACATCTGAAAGTGCACAAATCTCCTAGGGGTTAAGTTTAGAGAGGAAATAGATCACATTTCATTTGTCAGTTCTCTTGTTTGCCACTATTTTGTTGCTGCTGTGATAATGCGGTAAATATGGCTGCTGCTACTTTGTTGAAAGAAGATCTTTATAAATTCCAGTTGTCAACATGAAATCAATTCTGCTATGGGCAAAAGAGTGTTTCATCATTCCAATATTTGCACTCAGCTAAACCATATCCACAGGCTGTGTGTGTCTTCATTTATTTATTTATTTGGGACTGGGAGTACAACACATTTTCAGCATTTGAGATCTGTGGCAAAATTGCATAAAAGCTGTGGAGTAGAATGTTTTTTAAAAAAGGAAAGAGGTCCTTTGATTTCAATAAGAGAACAATGCTCATAACTGGATGTACTGCAAATTCTAACTGAGCCATGCTTCCTAGTTAATGCCCAAATGATACATCATTTAATTAAAGATGAAAATTGGAAAGAAAAATAATGAGTACATATCTTGGCATTCCATAATGATTTTCTATGTGTCTTAAACCTATTGTAAATAAGCCAAACACTCATAGCATAGGGAAAAAATCCTCAGTTTGCAATTCCTTTTTCTATAGTCTTCCTTCTTCCAGTGAAAGTGTCTATAAAATTTTTAAAGGAAAGTAGGTTGCTAAAATGTACTTAATTTGCCATGATAGATTGAGTCCATGCTTCAGTGACTGTAATTGAATCTGTGACCTATTTCTTTAGTAAAGTAGAAATAGTCTCTTGGGTTTTTTGTCAGTACCATCTTTTAATGAAATTCAAAAAGACTGTCAGAATGTCTACATTTTTTCCACCAGTTGTTAATGTTATTACTTTACGATTTGTTACTTTTTAATTAATCTTAATAAATGTGTATACAGTCTACCTGACAGTTGGAAGGGCTAGACATCAATTCATCACTGTCACACTGTAAAGTAAAATTAACAGGATAGAAAGGGTATAAAAGCTATAGAATATCTGGACACATATTGGTTCTACTTAAACTTACTTTATATCTCTCATTTACAGGAGCTGTATACTACTGCAGCACCACTTTTACAGCTGAAGTTAAGGAACTGTCACTATTTTAATCATAACCCCTGACTATTTCCAAGGCTTTGCTGGTCAGTCTTGAAAATTGGCCTTGGGATGAAACTTGGCAAAGTGGATTCTTAGCTTAGGAAATTTTTTTTTAAATGTACCAGATCTGAAAGAAAGTATGTTCAGTACCTTTGAGCTTTCTAAAGTCCCAGTCTTCAAGGATAAGTTTGCCAATGAGCAAACGTGAGAGCAGCCATGAGGCTCCTCTAATATAAACCCAGCTACAACAGCCCCACCCCACATGTTATTCTGGATGCTAAGGATCACACAACATGCCCTGACATGCCCCTTATACTGGCGCTGCAAGCAAGTCAGCCAAGGGCTGGCCTCTATGCCAAAAGAATTTTCAGAAGAGGATCTGTCCCTCGTGGTATAACAATAAGAAAAATGGCATTATTAACAACATACTATGTTAGAAAATAGCATCATGAGCACTCAAAGGAACATTGAGTGGATGGGAGTTGCATGCACACAGGCTTGCAGGATCAGGTTCTCAATGTCTTTCTTTAACTATTTTGGTGAATATGCCCAGCTGTGAAAACCAATATTGACAGCTGCTGAGCAGCGGGGGAGCTTGAACATACTTCCATACGCACCATATCAGACTGAGGCAAAGAAAGTTTTAGATGAAACATTTATTTGTAATCCAGACAACATTCCCCTCTCCTACTCAACGAGTTTGAAGTAATACAAAAGTCATAGTTTTGCCCTAAACCAGTTAATTAAGTTATTTTATTTTATGAAGGGCTCTGTGCTTCATTTAGTGGGTCTGCACTAGGCCCGCTAAATCAACTCCTGCTGCATCGATCACAGCAGCGTTGATCCCTGGTAAGCCTAGACATGGCCTCAGGATTGGACCCAGTATTGTTTCTCACCACTAGATGTGGTCCCTCTAGGTTCTCTTTAAGCACTTCAGCACTTATAAAGTTTGCAAATGATACCAATCTTGGAGGGGTTGCAAGTGCTTTGGAGGATAGGATTAAAATTCAAAATGATCTGGATAAATTGTAGAAATTCTCTAAAGTAAATAGGATGAAATTCAGTAGGGATAAATCCAAAGTACTCTAGGAAGGATCAATCAGTTGCACACACAAAAAATGGAAGATGACTGCCTAGGAAGGAGTACTGCAGAAAGGGATCTGGAGGTCATAGTGGATCGCAAGCTAAATGTGGATCAACAGTATAACACTGCTGCAAAAGAATTGAACATCATTTTGGGATGTATTAGCAGGAGTGTTGTAAGTAAGACACAAGTCGTCATTCTTCCACCCTATTCCGCACTGATTAGGCCTCAACTGGGGTGTTGTGTCCAGTTCTGGGTGACACATTTCAGGATAGATGTGGAGAAATTGGAGAGAGCCCAGAGAAGAGCAACAAAAATTATTAAAGGCCTAGAAAACATGATCTATGAGGGAAGATTGAAAAAAACTGGGTTTATTTCATCTGGAGAAGAGAAAACAGAGGGGACATGATAACAGTTTTCAAGTACATAAAAGGTTGTTACAAGGAAGAGGGAGAAAAATTGCTTTCAACCTCAGAGGACAGGACAGGAAGCAATGGGCTTAAATTGTAGCAAAGGCAGTTTAGGTTGGACATTAGGAAAAACTTCCTGTCAGGGTAGTTAAACACTGGAATAAATTGCCTAGCGAGGTTGTGAAATCTCCATAATTAGAGATTTTTAAGAGAAGGTTAGACAAATACCTGTCAGGGATGGTCTAGATAATACTTAGTCCTGTCATGAGTGCAGGGGACTGGACTAGATGACCTTCGAGGTCCCTTCCAGTCCTATGAATCTATGAAACCATGAGGTAGCTTGGTTAGCCACTATCCATTATCTATCCTGATATCTTGGAAAAACAGAGAATTGCAGACTCCATTTCCACTAAGCCAGAATTTTTAATGAGCATTAACACACACATAATCCTCTTTTCAAAGTTACTGGTTCACTTCTTACTTCTGCTGTTTTGAAAGAAAAATGAATGTTCTTTTAAAAATGAATCACAATATTAAAAAGTATGGTACATTTTCTCATGAAAATATCATTGATAAAGATATTCAGCATATGGACTCACTAACCTGATGGACTATAATGGCTTGAAAGCAGCCATTATGTTCTATTAGGATACGCAAACAAAAAGAGTCCCTGAGCACACCTTGATATGCTTCAGAGCCATTACCCTCCAGAATGGCCAAAAAAATCTGCATTTTAATAACTCCCTAGTTGTTATATTTTTACCTGTTCTATTGTATATTATTCACTTCAACTTTCTAAGGGCTGTCGATTAAACAGGCAATAAGGATGTTTTAAAAATGTGAATACTAAAATAAATTCCACTATCAAAATCTGAATTTAAAGGTCTGATTTTAACCAAAAAAAGAGTCAGGAAATATTCAGGGCCAGTGTTTGAAAGAGACCCTATTTAGTAAGTGCAGTTTTTCATCCACAATCAATGGTGGTCAAAAAGTGATAAAAAGTATATGCCTCATTACCTGCCATGTAGGTGCAATCAAGTAGTTAGACAGTCCTCTTATTTGCAACTGCCATCATGCCTGTAACTTTGCACCAGCAATATAGGCATGAAATTACATGCTATTTTAAAAATGTTTTTCCTTTGATATTTTGAACAAGCCTAGCTGACATGCTGATACTAGTTAACACTGTGTTGAAAGGAAAAGTGGGTGGTGGGGGGCAGGAAATGGACGCCAATTGAGGCCAAAAGTTCACCTGGAATTTCAGCCTGATTAGCTCTACATTTCTTTCCTTTTATTAATTTAACTGAGGTTCTTAAAAGTTTTAGTGTTAACAGAAATCTAGGCATGCAAAATTTTGCACACTCTAAAACACAAGGGTCTGAACCTCATCAGTCAATCTCAGTGGGAGTTCTCCCACTGACTTCAGTGGGAGCAGATGTGGTCCCCAAATTTACAACATGCAAACTGAGTAGAGGAGGGAGTACAGGGTAACTTCACTCCTGCAGAGGTTTTTTTAGCTCTCTGACTGTGTTACATTGCCAAGCCAGTCGGTTTTATTAATGCCAAATATCTCTGACTCTTGTGATGCTCCTACACGGTCTTTCACTTCTGCGGGATCTGAGATTCAAGCCCTAATCCATACGCAAGGTGCTGATTCTGTGAAGTGAAGGCCTGATTTCTGATCTTGTGGCATTTTAGGCAGAGGGAGTATAACTGTGAAAGTATGACCAACATTCTGTTATTAGGAAGATTTGTTTAACTGGAGTCCAGTAAACAGGGTTGCTCGATGTTTTAAATATACAAAGTGGGATGCTGATTTGCATGACAGTGCCTAGAATGCTATTCCAGGACTCTTTGCTTAATCCAACCCTAAAATAATTTTCAAGAACATGCAAAGGAGGCTTTATAATGGAAAACTGTAGATACTTTTATTACATTTGGACAAGTACTTAGAGGTGTGTGTGTGTGAAATAAGGACCAAACCAGCAAATGTTTTCAGCATACATTTAAAACTTCAAGCAGACTTATAACAATTTTGAAAATCCTGATGTCTGAATGAATGTTTTCAAAAAGATCTGAAACACCATTAGAGCTAGACACATTGATTTCTTCTCAAAAGACACAGGGAAGATTAAAAGGAAATATTCAGACTGTGTAACTTATTGTTAAAAAGAAAATAAAGTTCATGGCTGATAAGCTCCAACAGATATGAGTTGACTTTTTGTCTAAAACCATATTAATGGAAAACGTGCCACTAATTGAGTTATGAACACTGCTAATGAACAAGACACACTGTGATTCGGTTTGGCTTATTTAGAGTTTGGGTTAAAAGACTGGCCACATTCTCAGCTACATATCAAAGGAGCTACTCCAGTTTACACCAGCTGAGGATCTGGCTCATATGTTTAAAAAATGAAATAAAATGAAATAAATTTAGTGAGATAATTGTAGAGATTATAGAGACCCAGCACACCATCACTATGGTGAATGCAAGACTGACAATTTCCTGTTTATACAAACACTTATCTCCATGCTGTACACCCCCTAATAGTCACTCTACACATTCATGACTCACACCACATTCCCCTTTTTGTTTTATAACCTTTATCTTAACTTTACCTTAAATATATGACGGGCTCGGGTGGGGATTTAAAGGGCCCAGAGCTCTGGCTGCTGCAGGGAGACCTGGACCCTTTAAATCCCCACCGGAGCTCCGGCAGCTGGGCTCCTGCAGTGATTTAAAGGGCCTGGAGCTCTGCAGTGGCCAGAGCCCCAGGCCCTTTAATTCACCCCTGAGCCCCGGGGCTCCCAACCGCTTCTGCAGCTGGTAGCTCCGGGGTGATTTAAAGGCCCTGGGGCTCCCAGTCACAGCTGGAGCTCCGGGGCCTTTTAATCTTGAAAGGCCCCGCCTCTTCTGGTTGAGACCACGCCCTCGCACAGGACTCTGGCGTACCAGTAAGTCCTTGAAGTTACTTTCACCCCTGGCTGGCAGGGGATTTTTCACAGGCTCAGGATCAGGGTAGCGATCAGAATGTATTGGATAATAACAAGTCCCAACAGGTGATTCCTTCTGCCACCCTAACAAAGTAGGATTCAAGTGTCCTGCCACATCCCTGCAGTGTGCCCTTTTCTTTAGAATCTTTCACCCAAACTGAATCCTGTATTCAGTGCTCCCAGGAATTTGACTCTATGGCACATATCAAAGTCCCATTTCTGATGTTGTTTTTTTTAAATTCTCTTCCTTCTTCTGTAGTCTCAGGCAATCAGGCCAAAATAGAGTTTAGTTGGTAAGAGATTGTTGGTATGATGGATCTCAACTTCCTTTCCACCAGCAGTTCCACAGGGCTGAATCCATTTGCTAGTAGTGTTGACCGGTCGCCAACAGGGCAAGAGGAGCACCTGGGGATTTAGAAAGAAGATGTTTTATTGTCTTTACTGCACATTCTACTTTACCATTACTCTAATGTAACTATGGACTGGACGTGACATGAGTGAAACTGTAGGTATCTGCAAACCTCAAATGACTCAGAAGAAAACCTAGGACATGTAATGGGTAGGGTGCAGGCAGCCAAGCCAGTAGTGTCTGTTGGATCAGGGCCAAAGGCAGGAGTTGGAACTAGTTGCCAAGCCAAGTCAGGAGACTGGTGTCAAGGTGAAGGCTGGCTGGGGTCAAAGGCATGAGGCAGGAGCAAGATGGGGTGAAATACAAGACCTGCAGCAGTAGCAAGCTGGAGTCTGCGTTGTTGCTCTATCAGCTCACTGGGGCAACTTCCTAGTTTAAATAGCTGGTGTGGATAAATCAGGCTGTCTCAGGGTTTTGTGACTCTAGTCTCTTTGGGCAGTACTTCCTACCGTGCCTAACCCTCTAGTAATTGTTGGGGGCTGCTTCACCAGGCTCCCCATTGGCTCTGTGGAGACATGGGTTGCCCAGAATCTTGCAATCCTAGATTCAACATCCATTGATTCTTACAGAGACACTGTGAGTGATGACTTGCTCTGGAATCCCAAAAGAGACAAAGCTATCCTCTCCACAACTGCACTTGATATGGTGTGTGGCAACATCCATAAATCTTGAGAAATAATCAGTCATCAAAAAATAGGTGCATTATGCAGACATAAAAGATCAGTTCCAACTTTCTGCCATAACCTGTCTGGCAGAGCAGCTAGTAATAAGAATTCCAGTGAACTGGTTCTCTTGAGAGCATAATTTCTCAATTCTTTGCTGTAGTTGTTTGTTCAGCCCAGGTCACCAAGTTGGCTGTTTAGGTCTCTCCCTCCATTTTACATTTTGACTTCCCTCATGGAGTCTGTCAAGGATTTCCTGTTGCATTGATGTAAGGATAATCAGTCTGTCCCCCTTCAACAACAGACTTTGGTTTATTATACGAACCCTGGAAACTGCCCAATATGGTTTCATAGAGGTTTCTGACTCTGTCTGTTTTGTCCAGTCTTCTTCACAGTAAGTCCTGGTAATCTGCCTCTTGCTTCTTTTTGAGTTCTTGAAGGAGTTTTTCTATGATTGGTAAAACAGTGAGTACTACACCTTCGAAAACTTCTATGAGCAGCTCCTCTTGTTTACACTATTCCTGAGAGGTGCCTGCTATTGGGGCCCTAGCATGTCTATCAACAAGATTCTTTCCAGTCAGTCATCGAGAACTGAAAAATCATGAGTCTCATTTGAAGGTGCTGTATACTAGGTGGTAACTCATCTAAGTTTCTTGAATCTTAGAAGATTCAAGTAGAAATTTGTGGTCAGTTTCCACATGACATTTTTTGCCAGTTAGAAAGTTTCTTAAAATTCTCAAACCTATATAGTGATGAGAGCTTCTTTTTCTATTGTGAATAGTACTGTTTTGTATTTGAGTGCACTCATGAAGCATAAAACTACTGGATGCCTCAGTGAAGGTGACTGTTCCTGAAAGAGAACTATCACTATCCCATAGGAGGAGACATCGGCTGAAACTCTGGTGGTTTTATTTGGCCTATATAGGGCCAAAACTGGTGGAGTTCTCAGATCTTGCTTTATTTCTCAGAATGCCTGACTCTGTTTAGTTCCCTAATACTAGGAATTTTGTGGACACAGGAGATCTCACAATGGCTTTGACTTCTCCACCAAGTGAGGTAGGAATTTTCCCAGGTATGTCACCATGCCCATGAATCAACACACTTCATTGACATTAAGCTTCCTCATCTGGGTAATCACTTGCAGTTTCTCTGGATCTAGTCTGGCCCTTGCTCCATCACTGATCTGGCCTAGAAACTTGATTCTCTTTTGAAAAATTGTCTTTATCATTAAGCGTTAGGCCTGCTTCCTCCAGTCTTTCCAAGACTGCAGAGAGATGTTGGTCATATTGGATTTCAGTTGATTCATAGAGAAGGATATCATCCATTTGGCAGAGAACCTATTCCAGACCCTCCAGTAGTTGTGACATTTTCCTCTGGAATTCCTTTGTGCTTGCACTGGTGAGTATTGTTTCTGGGCATCTTGAGGTATTTTCCTCCACACATTTATAACTTCTACAGTGGTTTCCTCAAAATGATTCCTTAGAAGAGTCATCAAGAGATTAAAGCAGGTAAAATATACGTACAGGTGATCAGTCTATAATTCCAAAGGGTAGCAGAGATGTAGCAATCTTGTCAGTTTCCCAAAAGTCTCTCAGGGCCACCCAGAATAACTCTGGGGATCTCCATCTTCTCGCTCAGTTATTCTGCGCTGTGAGAATCCAAACAATCCAGAGATGCAGGATCTTTCTCTGAATTCATACACATAGCTACTTCTCACAGTAAACAAGCTGACAGGGTCACCACCCTCCTGGGGAGAGTGAGGAATGCATTTTGAGTCTTTCTGCTCCTATCATCACACACAACCACCACTTGCTTTGAAATTAGTACTTTTCTGTTAAAGTTCTTCATTAGCATTTCAGAAGGCTTCTTTCTCACTTGATGGCTCATTTGAGGGTTATTTAGTTACACAGGTATACACAAAGTAAAAGTTTGCTACTACATTATAATGGGACGCAGGTAAGTGAAAACAATGAAACTAACATCCTATTAGTTTTCATGAAGTCTGAACACCAAATACACTCTTATAAGCATAACAATTACTTTGATCTATACTAATACAAAAGTGAATTGGCCTGGGGCTCCAGCATGAGCTGGCACCTGGTCTGCCAGCATCACAGTCACGGTGTTGGATTATGTTGTACACAGCTGTTATGAAATCATTTGCTGACCTCTACACTTCTCTTGATTGCACAAGTGAAGTGTTGCCCACTCAAAAAAGCATGTTGCTACACGCATGAAATGTTTATCCACTTCTTTAACTGTATTGAACTGTTTCATCTCAGCAACTGGAAAAGACTATGTCCTTGGCTGCAGGTCCCATTGTATAGAGTAGGGTATTAACCTTTTTCTCCTCTGACGGCTGATCTAAGCTGAATACTGTTCTGGGAATTTGCTTACTCAAAGTGGCCATCCTTGGGAGTGCTGTAAATTGAATTCTGCTGGGCGGGGGAAGGGATGTCTGCAAAAATTTGCATTGGTTTACCCAAATTGTTTTGGCAACATCAAAAAAATGATTTTTTTAAATGAAAATTTCAATTTTTCACTTCAAAACAGGTTTTTGTTTTTCTTCAGTTTAATTAACAACAATTCAAAAACAAAAACAAATTGAAATGTTTCTGTGTGGGTCAACGTTTTTGAAAAAAATCATTTTTAATTTGATTAAAATGAATTTTTTTTTTTGAAATGCCAATGAACCAAAATACTAATAGTGATGCAGCTCTACTTATCTGTCTGCTTTTCGTCATTCATGAGCATACCATTTCCCAGAAGTCAAGAACAGCGGGGACACATTGATCATACAATGTCATTCCTAAAACTACCACTGTACAGAGGTATCATTGAGAGGGATTTTGTTTAAATGTAGCAGACTGCCTTTGACACCGAAATAAGAGTTAGAGAAATCAGTAGGAAATTATGGACTAATTATGTGCTTTACTCTGATTCTAGGGTAACACGATTGCAAATCCAAACCCGAACAACTTCAACACACATTTTGCAAGGGCTTTTTTATATTCTCTTCCCATCATAACAGAGTCTGGCAACCAAAGTGAAACAAACCCAAACTTTCAGTTGATATAACTGTTATATGAAAGAGTAATTCTCATCAGAGAAAATATATGTTCATTCACGGACTAGAAAATGACATCTTTCACAACAGAGAGCCAGTAAGAGAGATTAGATCTTATGTGATTTCTCTAATAAAATACATCTCAAGCTTGTGTGTTCCTCAGTGCACAGAAAGTACATCCTCCTAATTAACTCTTGTAAGGCCCAAAGAAGATATGTAATTGAACAGAATTCAGTTTCTTATGGAACATAGATGGCGACCATGGTATCAAAGTACTGGGCTAAATTAAATTGAATAGCTTTTATGGGCCTGACTCTCAAGAAATCAGACTACATGCATCTATGAATGTGCAATTGTGCATTCACTTTGTGTAAACACATCTGTTCATATATACTGTATGTACAAATTTATATCACACATATGAAGAAAGAGCCATGTTCATTGCTGTTCAGCCACTTCTATCCCCAATTCCCAATGTGAACATGCAAAGCATCCATGTAATATAAAACATACAGCCTAATTTCTGATAAGCAGGCCCTATGTGCTCAGCAGCAGTTCACTGGCAGCCTTGGAATAAGCCATCTTGAGGCCCAGATCTGTAAGTGGAGTACCTCTGGAATTACACAGAAAGTAGAATCTGGTTCTTAGTATATGAAAGGGAATGTTAGCCAGGACAATGGAGTTTAATGGCTTCCCTTTTTGAAAAATATAAAAGAATCTTGAGTTTTCACCTAGATGTCCAGCAGGGGGAACAGGAATCAGATTAATGTTTTATCTAAAAGAACGAATCCCCTTATATTAAATAGTATGATTGTTCCACAAGGAAATGGCTTTGTTTGAGATTTATTTGTTTTTTTTCCTGGTTGTGTTCTATAAAATATCTTTTAATAAGTGGTCAAATTATCCCAAGCGTCTGTATTCAGTCCTGGGGAGGCCTGAAGTACAAAGTTCTAGACATTTAACAATGGACATCTCATATGTCTTTGTAAATCGAGAAGGCAATCAGACTACACCGAATTGAATTACTCTCTTGAAATTAGCCTTAATGCTTTATGGGAGGCAGCCAGTACATTTAGTCTTGGTGAAATGCAGTAATTAGTTTTGCCATGGAAATATTGAGAGAAGCTACACAAATTAATTAGCAAAACACGTAGTTAGAGTTAAAAGGTCAATATTCTCAAAAATCTAAACACAATCAATTGCATTCTTCAATACAGCAGTGAGTTTGCTGAGTTTTTGTCATCAGTTGTATGATAACTTTAGATTTACCAAACAAACCATGGACAGCAAGAAAGAAGTGAAAGAATACTGACGTGAACAAAAGCACCTGCATTAATCAATGAGCAGGAATAGTAACGTACAATAAATCATCAGAAAAGCCAAAAGATAGATAGTTTCATTTGCAATGGACAACAGGAAATTTGTGCAATGCATCCCTGCTTAAAGAAAACTTTATGTGAAAATAATCTGTATCCACCAGAACATGCTATAACAAACATACAAATTCATGTGCAGGACATGCAGCTTACAGGGTATGATACTAGGCATCTCTTTGTGATCAGAAAATGCCTATGTGCACCTTCGTATCTGGAATGTGGGTGGGATCTTGTTACAGACAAGAAAATTAGTGTCATTCCACTTGCATTCTTCCTCTGCTGAAGTATAAACAACTATACAGTGTTTTCTCACATCTTGAAATACCATGCCATTTGCCACAAGTACAATAATAAAAACAAATTAGTTTTCACCGAGCACTGTCACATGAAACCAAACAAGTGCTAATGGATGAAATAAGAACAACACTGGTAAATTGCTAAGAGTGGTTTGATTTGTATTAGGTCCTCAAAAAATCTGATATTCCTTTTAAATATTAGCAAAAACTACAATTTCATATTAGCATTATTATTTATTATTGTAACGATCAGTGTAGATAGCTGGAGTTGTGATTTACAATGTTCCAGTAAATCCCTGTGATTTCTATAAGCGATTATTATTTGTATTGCATTAGAGCCTAGAGGCCGCAGCCCGTATTCTAGGCATTGTGCAAATACGGAAAAGTTATCAAAGAGGTTCTCTGAACCCAACTGAATTGCAAAGGGTGAGTGAAATCCCAGGGCCCAAAAGTCCCTACTGCCGTATGGTTTTGGTTCCAGACTAGATCCCAAACCATAAGGCATCTAAGTCTTTTTTTTTTCCAGTTCAAGTGAGGCAGAAATCTCATCTGATCATTTTAAAGACAAACTATTACGAAGTGCAGTTTTTTAAAATTTCAGTCCCATCGAATCCAAAGACAAACCACACATATCCTAGTCCTGATTTTGCTTCAAAGCCAAACCTAATCTCAAGTTCAGATCTGAATGCGCTTTCTTGGCTCAGCACTCTTCTTTTAGCAGCTCAAGGTAGGACAAACAATAGTGTAGGAAAGAGAATTTCCACAACTGTTGTCCTTATTATGATTTATTTGGTTACCTTTGC
This sequence comes from Gopherus evgoodei, assembly GCF_007399415.2. Lineage (NCBI taxonomy): Eukaryota > Metazoa > Chordata > Testudines > Testudinidae > Gopherus > Gopherus evgoodei. The sequence goes on along the minus strand of NC_044333.1, from coordinate 15,274,617 downwards.
TAATTGTTCCCATGTACTTAGAAATTTTTACAAAATGCCTCTTAAATGATCTTTTGGATAGAAAATATATTTTTCTACCATGCACTACACACGATGAAACTGTTTCTGTTTAGATAAGACACTAATGTAATTACATATTTTGACAAGATAACAATATGCCAGTGAAAGATAAATGTCAAAGCCAAACCAAGACATTTATTTTTAAAGCGACAGACCATAACATGTAATTCCACTTACATTACTATTGAAACAGATTGTTTCCTTTACAAAAAAAAAAAAGAGAAAGATTAATTACAGCAACCCAGATGACTAACATTAACATATAATGATTCATACCTCATAGTATTCTGTAGGCAACTAATTTAAAATGTTCTTTTAAAAAATTTAAGCTGGGTACATTAATTTGATTCAAGGTCAATTTTATTGAGATAAAAATCAAATGGTGGGAGAGTAAACTGACAAATCAGATAGTAATTTACTCTGATAGACACTGATGTAATATAATGACAGTTTCTCATTCTGCCATTATTGAAATACTGTATTCTGACCTGCTTAGGATATTGACTTTTTCTGTGCTTTGTGTCTTGTCTAACTGGAAATTATCTTATAGAGGTATAATTTTTTCTCTACTTTTATTGACTCACCAGCAGCTGCATATTAAAGTGAGTATTCCATGCCAAATACAGAATGAAATAATATATTTAACCTGCTCTTTTGAGGTATATACAAAATGATGGAGTCTGATGTCTCGCATCCTTACATCTGTCTGTAAGCGTGGGCTATCCTGGCAAGCTCTCTTGGGGCCAGATGTGGCACAGCAGGTGAGCTCACTCTACTTTCCCTGATTGCGCATCAATAAATTTGCTTTAACATAGCGGTTCTCAACCTATTTACCATTGTGGGCCACAAGCAGGTGACGGATTGAGAACCACTGCTTTAACATATTGGAGCAAGAAGGAGCCAACGTAATATAGCATGTCCCCCCCTTAAAAATGTTTCAGGGAAGGAGCAATTACAGTAAACCATTTCTGAAGCCCCTATTGCAGGACCTTGGTTCAGAGCTCCCACACTTGCCATCCTCAAACAAAGTCTCTGAGCCTGGTCAGATTGGTCTTCTGGAGCCAAAAAGAGAAATCACCATCTCTTGTAATATGGATGGCTTCCTATCCCCTCTCCTAGGCTTCTCTGGCTTGCCAGGCCTTTCTGCCATACTTACTCTCCCCATTCAGCTTCCTGTTCCTATTTAAACAGCCCATCCCCAGAGTGAGCACGCCCTCCTTGATTACCACCAGGCTGTCTGGCCATAGGCTCCAGCCTGCCCCTTAAAGGGATAGTGCATTCCTTCACACTGTACCATTCAACTTCAGTGGAGTTACTCTTGAATTGCAAAAGAGCAGAATGGGCCCCCCATGTGAAGCACATTGTGTCATAAAAATCACATGGGAACATATCCAATGTCTTATCTCAATACTATATTGCTGAAGAATACAGGCTGGCATTTTTCAAAGGATCCTTGGGAAGTTAGATGCCCCAATCCCACTAAAAGATTAGTGTTTTGATGAGCTTCAAAGCTTGGTATTGATACTATTTGTGGGACATGTCTATATGTAAACCCAGCTGTCTTTAGAGCTATGAATCCAATTGTACAAAACTTATAAGGGAAAAGCAAATATTTGTAAGGGAGAGAAATACAGTTAAGGAGTTTTAGAAACCTCAAAAAATGATTTAGAAGAGGTTGAGTTTTTACTGACATAGTATCAAGATTTCAAGCTGGAATTTTCAAATTCAGTAGGAGGTGAGCACCTAATTCCCTTAGTCTCCTTTGAAACTCCCAGAAAAAAGGGGGGAAGGAGGCATTTCCAACCCTGATGGCACCAAATATTGGACCTGTCACTAGCTCAGATCTAAATATTGCTTTTCTTGTACATTAGGCCATTCTACATTTGTGAGGAAATTCCATATTTGGGGGATAAGAAGGAAATATTCTGGTGACCATTTGTTTATCAATCGCTCAGAGATTTGGTATTTTAGAAATAGCCATGGAGAAAATGGATTAATGGATAGAATGACTGAGCTGCAGCATAGCTACATGGCTCTGAAAGTTATCACACAGCATCATAATTTATCACATGGATATCACCACCACGTGTGTATTACAAATACACAGTCACTTACATATAGATTACAGGTTGTCCTGTCAGTAGCTGAAAACCAACAACATATTTTAAAATAAATGCTTCTTTAAAAAAAGTTCATTATTTCTCATATCCCCATCTGAAGTAGCTAAGTATTTATATTCCCTATTTTACACATGTGGAAACTGAGACAGAGAGGTTAAGGCAAAAAGTTTCAAATTTGGGTGCCTAAAGTTAGTCAAGAAAATCTATATTAAGTACGCCTGATCTTCAAAGATGCTCAGCACCCACAATATAGTCTGATATCAGTGGAATCTGCCAGTGTTCAGCACTTCTGAAAAATCAAGCTACTTATTTAGGTACCTAAATTAGGGTTCGGGAGCCCAACCTTAGGAAAATTTTGACCAGTGTGTCTTGACCAAGGCTACACAGCAAATCAGCAGGGGAGCCAGGACAAGAATTAATTCTCCTACTTGTGGTCAGATTATTAGGCATTATTGCTTTCCTAATCACCAAAAGTTTCCATATGTGGACCCTAACCTTCAAATAGTCCATGAGCAGTAGTCTTGATTGAAGTAGATCAGACTTCAGTACGCAAAGGCCATGCAGTATTGGGTCCCATTTGACCCACTGGCTCAGAGAGTTGTTTGAACAAAATAATCCAAAATTGCTAATAGACTCAGTGAGGGTTTGGTGCCTCAGTCTCTGGGCTGCAAAGAGCTATAATGGTGCCTTGTGAAAGAGCATATTTGTTTTGCTACATTATGTTAAAATTAATCATTATTCAAAGGATGTCTGATAATTAAACTCTTTTAAAAGGTTACATTAACATGCTGTACAGGTGTGGGATTTTTTGAATTTTAAATCTATTTGTATTTATGAATATTAAAATTGATGAAATACCAAGATGTGATTCTGTCCACATGAAGTGCTTCTACCAGCCATGTTTATTAGTTTTATAATGTATGTGTATATTATTAAATCACCTGTAAAAAAGGTTGACTCTCTATGCATAATCAGTTCCCACTGGATTTAAATTACTTTTTGTAAAGCATTGATGCTGATAAAATACACTAAATGTACAGAATATTAAGCAAATGTTTACAATAAAAAAGGGCTTTCAGGTGAAAATTTTGCTCAGTGAAGCACAACCCCATAGCATATTGCAGAATATTAATGCTTTGTAGATCACAAGATGGCAACACGTATTCCTATGTTGAAGCCAGAGGTGGGATAAAAGGTAGCATTCAGGTGACAGGCCTCAACAAAAGCAATGCGCAAACACATGGAGCATAATACTATTGAGATGTAAATTAGGTTAGAAATATATGGAATCAAAACTGCTGCAAATCAGGAGTGTCTTGTATAACAGGGACGACAGCATGTTTAGCATGAGCAGTTTCTGCTGACTGGGAGTGTCCAATAGATTTTGCATAAAAAGACTAACCAGGTCTGTACTAGGTAATGCATGAATATGGAAAATATTTGTAGGGTAATTTGTACTAGAGATGGATTCAAGGCAGCATGCCAGAGCTGAGTTCCCTTGAACATTTGGGATGTTGGGATCTGGATCAAACATCCGAATTTAGGCTTGAAGCTGATCTATACCATGACAATGAAAGAGCTGAATTATACAAGAGACTAAATTAGTTTTCAAGGCAGAGGGTACAAGAAACTATACAATACCCTCATGCAAAGATGCTACAAAGGGGCACTAGAATACACACATTTCAGAAAGTTCTCACTGTCTTTAGCAGCAGCAGAGAATAGAACAATGCCTACCACAAGATTGAAAACCCAAGACTAATATTTATCTGTGACATTATGAGATTAATATCTGTGGTTATTCCCTATGGCCTAGATTGTGTCTAGTCCTTATCTGGCTGTGCTTGGGGAGTGAAACTTGAGTAAGGGTCTGGCCATGTTGATGGGGACCAAGGGCTGCTCTTTTTTCTCACTGTGAGCAAGTGGGCAGGAATGGGATGAAGAAGGGTAAGAAATGGGAGGAAATATGGTTCTGCCACTTATACTCAAACGCTTTCATAGCTGTCTGGGTGTATGAGAGCGGGAAGTAGGCTGCAACCCAAAAATATGTAACACAAATTACACACATACGCCTCCAGGGCAACAGGAAGACAGGGTAAGAATTGTGCCTCTCTGAGCCAGAGCTCTTCTTGGGGTGGTGCAGCTATCTGCTGCTCCTCACAAAAGGCTGAACCTAGCGGTTCAGTCTAGTACTAAGGGAGTTTTTAAACCTGATTCAGATCTTACTTACATTGGTTTAACACTGACTCATGCTCATGCAGATGTAAATGAGCTCAGAATCAGCCTCTTCATCTTCATCCTTGTAACAGGCAAGTCTTCAAAATGTCCTTTAAACCAAAAATTTGAATTGCTGCATTATGTAAATGTTATTGCTCCTGACAAAAGCTTGGTGTTGTCCCTGTAATTAACTGGCTGGTTAATTAGCCCTCTTTCTCTTTACTCAGCAACCTACATTCATGGGCATGTAAAGAGAGTTACAAAAATACACTAATAAGCTTTACACAGTCTGTGCAGAATTGCCAGGAGATGGGCACCAGTGGAAAGTTAAGTACTATTTTGGAAGTTGGAAATCTATTAAAAATGTAAATGCATCTTTTCTCCAAGAAGTGGGAATTCAATAAAAATGTGAATTCTGCCATTTGGAGTGATGGATTTGGAGCACTCAAGAAGGATGAATGCATCATGCTGAGCTGTTAATATCTTTGCCAGTTCTATGATTTTCCATGAGCATGTGGAACTACCTTTATTTGTTTTCCTAACAACCATCTCTTGAAAGCTTTTCTCAGAACATAGGAAGCTTCTGTAGTGGAATAATTGTTCCAACAGCTTGGACTCTGATTTTTATGAAAAATGGAAAACCCAATGCCGCAAACCATTGCTATAGAGTGTAATGTTTTATGTCAACACTCACAATTCTAAGCAGAGCTGGATGAAAAATATAAAGCTTGTACCCGAGGGCAGTATATAGCCTTTATTCCTTAATTTATATATATTTTTTTCTGAATTTCTAAGGCTGATTTTTAAAGCATTAATATGTAAATAATTCAAATCTTTTAATAAACATTTGAAAACTCCCTAATTTCTAGTAAAATTTTACAATCTTTTACCCTCTGTTGTCTAAATATAGTACTATAAACATTCAGGGACTTGTTTTACAAAGGTCTACAATGCATCTTTGAATTTACCCATAGATTCCATAAACAGCAGCAGTTTGTGTGGTAGCCTTATGTAAATGGTTTTATACAGAACCAAATGGTCCAGCGGTGGAAAATTTATTAAGAACGGGAATCATGAAGTAATAATAGACTGAACTATGCAAATTGAAGCATACATTTTTACTGTCACTTGAATGGACACAAATTTGTCAAAAGTAAATAAAATTCCTTTGCATCAAAATTGTCACCTCAGGAATTACATCCTTCCTAGTAAACAACGTATGCCTAGGCCACTGAATAATTTAGTGTAAAGGTACTGAATTTAAGTTCAAGGAGTTAAAGTAAATGACTTACTTCTATTTTGCGCAGTAGCCTAACTCAGATTTATTTATCTATTTGCACAGATGCTATGTTACACAAATATCTAAAGGTCTCAAGATTCAAAATTCTAAGATCCCCAAGACAGCGTGGGTGGATATTTTTCATAAAATTGATGCAACAGGGTTAACTATTGAAAGCACAAAACATATTTTATTAATAATATATTGGTTTCAAAACTACACATAAGAAATAGGAAAATTCAGCACTCATTTCAAATATCACATGACCATGTGCTAAAGATTTCTTTTTTTAAAGCCCTGGCTAATCAGCTTGAGGTATCAATGCAAGGATATAAATTTATGAATGCATTAGAATGAAATATAGAGAACTTTGAGTTAGAAGATATAAAAAAGAAAAAATAAAGTTGGTGCAAAGCAAATGATTTTTGCAGTTAATTAATTAGAAACCCAGCTCAATTTCTGGTACAGGAGCTATATCACATAGGGTAGTCTATATAAAATTCAAACCATTATAAAGAATATGGGACATGATAGCAAAAACATTGAATCACATGATTTGGAATTGTGGCCTATTGAAATGAAATGACATGAAATGCCAGCACTGGTGACATCACTGGACATAAATCTGAATGCCAAAGTCGCACATACTTCTTTCTTGCCATTGGCAGCTATATTACTCTATAATATTATACTCTAAAGAAGGAATGGCATACTTATAAGATTACAGGGATGATCTTTCGAAAAACTGGGTTATTATTTAGCATCGTGTTGGAGAACCTAGCATCAGAAAGGAGACATTTCAGAAACATGTAGGAACTCGGACATCTCTTCTTTTATATGAATCCAACAACTATTGCTATACACTATCTGTATATAGCACTTGAGGTGTACACTAAGGGACAAAAGAGTGTAAACGAGGCAAGGAAAGTCTTGGTTGTTTACCTATTCACTTAATTAAACAGTTTCTCTAAGGTTCAGCACTCTGCCTCTGTGGTAATTTGCCTTGCTTAAATGCATTAAACTTCAGTTAATAGTTCTGAGGTATTTAGGCTACTCAAAATAAATCAATTTCAACATAAATAGCAGTTTAAGCAACTATTATGGTCATTTTAAGGGTACTTTTTGTTCTCTTGAAGCATTCATCTCCTGTGAAACTCTAAACATGCTAAGAGAACATCTATATGTTTTAAATGTACTGTACATAACTGCTTTGCACAGCTAACTATAACTTTATTATAGAGGGAGCACTACTGCTGTCAGCATCTATAGGGAATATAAATACACAGAGTCCTACCAAGTCTGAAAATTAACCTGCAACTATTTTCAAGTTCAGGGGATGCCCTTTTATGTGGTCCTGCCCCCTTGACAGCAGCTGTAGAAAGCTTATTTAGTCCACAAATGCACCTACTTTCCGTATCTTGACCCACTTAATTGCCATCTATGGCTATTAGGCTGATCAAAAAGATGTCAGGAGAAGTGACCAAGCACCTTCCAATGTCTAAATATGGAAGGCAGGTCATTTCCTGGCTATTTGCCAGTTAAATTGGGACAATTTTAAACAGGAAGAAGCCTAAAACAGACTCCCTCTTGCAAAGATCAGTTATTCTCCAGGGAGATAAATAGGCATTGTGCGGCTGTAACAATGGTTACTCCCTTCCTCACACTTACCCTGACTATAGTATGAATCAATGGGCAGGAGAAGAAAGTAGTCCTGTCAGGGAGCCATCTGCCATGTCCACAAGTAGTTGGAACAGATATGATGGGAACAGCCCATAGCCTACCAGCAGCAGCAAAACGATAACATGTTCAAACCCTTTTTTCCAATGCTTTCCCATTCACTTTTTCCTATCACCAGTGATTAGATACTTCCTAATTGCTGCTTTCAATTCATAGTAATTAATTGTAGCTAGATTTCTTTTCATCTCTTGGAATACATAATATCACAATGGACTCAAATAGCACACTGTAAAAGCAATCTATATAACTGCTAAATAATCATATTCACTGGTTTTTATCTTGGCTTTACATGCCTTTCATCTGCTATAAAAACACTAAAACTCATTTAATATGCTTTTAAAAATTGAATAAGCCAGTATAAAAGGAGCATATTAATGGCTGCTCACATAACTTTTTATAATTTCAGTCAGGTTTATTATTTAGTCTACTGTAAATCAAATTAAGTACAAATATTAGTACTGACAATGTGTGTATAATTAGTTTCTAATCTTTACTGCCTGAACATGTATTCATTGTAAAGGAGTAGGAACAGACTTCTAAGCCGTATCTAGGCATATAAACAGCATGTTTAGAGGTATATTATTGTAATTTATACATATAGTGTTCAGGCATAACCCTTTGATGGCTTTGTTGTGATATTTAATAATCCAGGGAAACATTTCAGAACCATTTTTAAGAAAATTAGTAAGTGTTTTCATTTTGGAAATGCAGATAACTAGGTTCTTTTTTGTTGTGATTTATTGATCTGATAATAGTAGGCCCACTGCTCAATGAGGAGGGGGTAACAGTAACGGGAGACTTGGAAATGGCAGAGATGCTTAATGACTTCTTTGTTTCGGTCTTCACTGAGAAGTCTGAAGGAATGTCTAGTATAGTGAATGCTTACGGGAAGAGGGTAGGTTTAGAAGAGAAAATAAGGAAAGAGCAAGTAAAAAATCACTTAGAAAAGTTAGGTGCCTGCAAGTCACCAGGGCCTGATGGAATGCATCCTAGAATACTCAAGGAGTTAATGGAAGAGGTATCTGAGCCTCTAGCTATTATCTTTGGGAAATCATGGGAGACGGGGGAGATTCCAGAAGACTGGAAGGGGGCAAATATAGTTCCCATCTATAAAAAGGGAAATAAAAACAACCCAGGAAACTACAGACCAGTTAGTTTAACTTCTGTGCCAGGGAAGATAATGGAGCAGGTAATCAAAGAAATCATCTGCAAACACTTGGAAGGTGGTAAGGTGATAGGGAATAGCCAGCATGGATTTGTAAAGAACAAATCGTGTCAAACTAATCTGATAACGTTCTTTGATAGGATAACGAGCCTTGTGGATAAGGGAGAAGCGGTGGATGTGATATACCTAGACTTTAGTAAGGCATTTGATACAGTTTCACATGATATTCTTATAGATAAGCTAGGAAAGTACAATTTAGATGGGGCTACTATAAGGTGGGTGCATAACTGGCTGGATAACCGTACTCAGAGAGTAGTTGTTAATGGCTCCCAATCCTGCTGGAAAGGTATAACAAGTGGGGTTCCGCAGGGGTCTGTTTTGGGACCGGTTCTGTTCAATATCTTCATCAACGATTTAGATGTTGGCATAGAAAGTACGCTTATTAAGTTTGCGGACGATACCAAACTGGGAGGGATTGCAACTGCTCTGGAGGACAGGGTCAAAATTCAAAATGATCTGGACAAATTGGAGAAATGGTCTGAGGTAAACAGGATGAAGTTCAATAAAGATAAATGCAAAGCGCTCCACTTAGGAAGGAACAATCAGTTTCACACATACAGAATGGGAAGAGACTGTCTAGGAAGGAGTATGGCAGAAAGAGATCTAGGGGTCATAGTGGACCACAAGCTTAATATGAGTCAACAGTGTGATACTGTTGCAAAAAAAGCAAACGTGATTCTGGGATGCATTAACAGGTGTGTTGTAAACAAGACACGAGAAGTCATTCTTCCGCTTTACTCTGCGCTGGTTAGGCCTCAACTGGAGTACTGTGTCCAGTTCTGGGCACCGCATTTCAAGAAAGATGTGGAGAAATTGGAGAGGGTCCAGAGAAGAGCAACAAGAATGATTAAAGGTCTTGAGAACATGACCTATGAAGGAAGGCTGAAGGAATTGGGTTTGTTTAGTTTGGAAAAGAGAAGACTGAGAGGGGACATGATAGCAGTTTTCAGGTATCTAAAAGGGTGTCATCAGGAGGAGGGAGAAAACTTGTTCACCTTAGCCTCCAATGACAGAACAAGAAGCAATGGGCTTAAACTGCAGCAAGGGAGATTTAGGTTGGACATTAGGAAAAAGTTCCTAACTGTCAGGGTAGTTAAACACTGGAATAGATTGCCTAGGGAAGTTGTGGAATCTCCATCGCTGGAGATATTTAAGAGTAGGTTAGATAAATGTCTATTAGGGATGGTCTAGACAGTATTTGGTCCTGCCATGAGGGCAGGGGACTGGACTCGATGACCTCTCGAGGTCCCTTCCAGTCCTAGAGTCTATGAGTCTATGAGTCTATAATAATGCCTTTCTATGCAAATACAAAATTACAATTTTTTTTGCTTGCTTGCATTTCCAGAGAAGTCCTACAATGCCAGAAATTAACTAGAGATTGTGCTATGATATTATCTCCTGACCAGATGCCTTACTAAACTATCAAAGGGCAAAGTCTCTTAAGACATGAATAAAGCTTCAAATCTGCAGAATGAGTTCATCTGAATGTGTATTTGTTAGTCATCTGTAGAGATCTTAACCAATATGGAAACAAAATCTTTATAAAATCATTATAATATCATTACAATAGTAGCACTTTAACACTTACAAAGCAGGATGACTATTTTAAGGTCTGAGAGACATTTTCTATACATATAGAGAGAGTTCTGTTCCTGGCTCTGCCAGTGGCTTGACTCTCTCTGTGCCTCAGTGACACCATCTGTAAAGTGGGGATAATGATACCGATCTTCTTTGTAAAGTGCTCTAAGATCTGTGGATGAAAAGCACTAAATACGCACTCACTATAAACTTCTAAATCACATCAACTTTATTTATATATTTTGAAACCTTGATCCACTAATAGCTGAGGGGTTAATTGGAGAGGATTTATAATTGTTTATTTTATAATAAATCTCCCTTTTTATTATTATTATTCACCTCTCAAATGTATGGGCCAAACTATATACTGGTATAAATGGTAAAATGCCATTGAAGTCAATAGAGCTCTGCCCATTTACACTGGCAGAGTATTTGCTCTGGAAGTTTATATTGCATCAATAACAATGGGTGTCAGAGGTATAATGAAGATCACTCTAATGGCACTGTTAAATTTTGGCTCAATTCTTCAATCTGCTGAGCACTCTAGGCATGTGAATGGCCCTACTGAAGCCAGTGGGACATTCATGCGCTAATAGTATAGCAGTATTAGTCTAGAGTGCTCAGCACTTGGCAAGATTGAGCCTTGTACGAGTGGACCATATACTGTAATAAATCTGTGGCCAACTAGTACTTAATGGTTTTACCTATGCTGCACTCCATGGCCATTCTAAAGTTCACAATGAAATCAAACAAGGACAGAACTCCTATCTTCCCGGTTTAACTCCTATCTTCTCCATTAAGGAGAATCTCATTTAACTCGAGCATCATAGGCCCCAGGCTACTAAAATGAGCAGTTCTGAGAGATACCAAGTAAGAGAGTATCACTATACATAAAAACTAGCCATTCCACTATCATAGTCTATAAACAGACAAGCCAACACATGGTGCAATTCTATAGTGTATATATATATTTTAAAAGATAACAAGGTAGCTGTTTATGTCCAAATGTAGACAAATGCCCCTCTCTATCTCAGTGGGGCAGAAGGTTAGTTGAGAAGCAGTGGGATGGCTAACTCCTGGGTGGAGGAAGGTGGGGGGGAAAACTTGTGTCCAGATCTGCTGGAGCCCAGCCTCTCCTTGCACCTCAAAGCACATGTGGGAGTATGCTTGCAGGGAGGGGCTTCTCTGCCTCCCATTGTACAGCATGGGCCAGTAGGGGAGTGAGATGAAGGGAGCGGATTGTCTCTCACAGCTCTCCCCTCTCACTTGAAAAGCCTCCTCAGGCCTCCAGGGGCCATCTTGCTCTTTCCATACAGTTGAAGGAGTACTGATCTGCATTTCCAGAATGCTGTGGGTCTGTCAACCACCTGTTTGAGGGATCAGGAAGGAATTTTTTTCCCATTGGATCAAATTTCCAGGGTTTCTCAGCTTCCTCGCAGCATGGTGGAGGTACAAGTTAGTTTAAAAGGAGTCAGAATAGGAATTTTAAGGTTAGGAGGTAATATAGGAATGTTAAGGTCATCACAACTGCCATCTAGCATCCAGTGTGGAACATCTAAAAGGGTCAGCTCCCAGAAGTAAATGAAACCTGGGGGGAACTTTCGCCTTTAAGGAGAAGGGGAGAAATGGAGTCTTTACAGACTGAGATCCTCCTTGGTACTCTTACCTCTCGCAGCAGGAGGCAAGGTGTGAGGCTTCAGAAGTGAACTGAGTCCTAGGCTACTCCCAAGTTACTGGTCAATAGCGTGAATTCTGTAACCCCACACTGAACCCATTTAAATGCCCATTATGTGAGAGGGGAGAACAAGTAGTGCCCCTCTCCATTATTAGGTTAATAAAGATGAAGCCTGCCACTTAAATCCATCCTGCACGTTCTGCTCGATCACCGTTAAACATGTGATGCCGGTAGACAGTGACAAGATAAGTGCATCATCTTAACAGCATGAGAATACAATTCCTAAGTCAAGAGGGAGACGGCAAGATTACCTCAGGAAAACATACTGGTAAATGTTTTGTGAATTTTTAATTAGACAGGAAGGAATAGGCACTGTCATTAGGAAAATAATGAAATTAGGAGTTCACATAGTCAAATTAGGTTTCTAATTAATGCTTTTTAAAAATTTCTCTATTCTGCCAGCTTTTATTGAATGCTGACAGCTGTCGGGAAAATATTTCCAGATTTACCAGCTCTCTGATTGATAATATGGGCCCTTCCTGAAGTCAATGGAGAAAATGTGGCACTGTTCAGATGTGTTTCCTAAGACAACTTTTCTCCAATGAGGGAACAGTAAACATCCTACCACTATCAAAAAGAGCTTGCTACTTTGAGAGAAAGATAAACAAACACACTGGGGACAAAGTGTTCCCTTGCACACCATATCTCTGAAGTCTCTGTTTGGAACAATACTGTCAATGTTATCCAGAATTCACAAAACAGGAAACAAGTGTGTATATAAAAGGGGAAGAATGAACTTAAATCTATAAGCATTAGCCCCCTTACAAGTGGAGAAGCTGGTAAGAAAACAAAACCCATTGTGATAGAAATCTGCCAGGGAAAGAGCCAGGATTCTTCATTATCAAGGGGTTAATCTGTATCCACAAAAACAATGAGGAGTCCGGTGGCACCTTAAAGACTAACATTTATTTGGGCATAACCTTCCGTAGGTAAAACCCCCACTTCTTCAGATTCTTCATTATAATACAATTCATCACAAAGAGTTTGCTTTAATAAATAAATTCTTATGTAAAGTTTCCTGTCTGCTAGAGAGAGACATCTTGTCCCAGTGGAATAGACACAGGACTAGCACTTGGAAAACATGGGTTTAAATGCGAAAAAGAGTTAGAGTAATAAAGAAAAACTGCTAGGATATTACATTGCTGAAATTTAACACTGGTCCAAGCACATTAAAAGCTCGATCCACTGAATTGGATCAGGAAGTGAACAGAGAGCCAGCAGAGGACAGAGAACACAATTGCCATGGGCTTTCTGTCTGAGATTTTCAAAGCGATCCAAGAGAGCATTAGATGCCCAACTCCCTTTAAAATTCAATGGGAGTTTAGGGTCTGAGTGCCTCATGTCAGTGGAAGTTGGGTGCTAATTCCCATGTGTCTTTATTCTTCCAACATACTGAATGGCAAATATCCCTAATAGAGAAGGGGCTAAATGAAACAACTTTCTTCCCTATGGACTAAAGCAATTCAGTTCAATATATTTTTTTTTAAACTTTCAATTGAAAATCATATTTTAATGCTGTGGTTGCTCATGTATTTTCAAAATGTATTCATAAGTCACAGCTGAATGCACTGTATGTTGTATTTATATGAACAAACACATAAAAAAGAATCAGTTCCATTATCTAGATAGATGTATGTTTGTCACCATCTGAAAGAATATCAATCCTGCAAGTTATAAGTATTCAGTCACTCTTTTAAATACATCATTCAGGCATTGTAAGACATAACTACAGTATAAGCAATGACCTTTACGTGTATCTTCTTTCCTAGTATCTCATCACTGTGAAATAGAAACAAGTTGATACTGATATCTTTTGTAATATCAATACAGAAGCTATTTATTTTAAAATCATTTCACCCAGTAAACTAACCATAATGTTATTAACAATAGCAAGAAGTTGATATGGTATTCATAGGCATGCTAAGACACTATTCACCTTAGCTTCTTTCATAAAGAATCTCATAGTTCATTTGTATTTCAGCAAAAGGGCACATGAACATTTTAATTCTTTATTAAACTTTTTCAATTAAATTTCTAAACCCTTATCAGGTGTACAGAATCTTCAGGGAACAAACCTTTCATAACAACAGTATCACAGAAGCCTTGTAATCTTTAAAATGACTCATCCACTATGATTAATTTACCCTTTATTTATATCTATATATCTAAAGGGCAAATGTCACTTTTAGAGTTATTATTTCAGACAGATAATTTTATACAGAATTTTACTTTAGATGTAGGTCACATCATTTATGAGCAAGTGTGATGACTGACTCACACTGCATTGTCTGTCAATACTGAGTTACTTCTACTCTAAGAAAAATCTCTTGCAGAAGAAACACTGCTAATGGCGTGTCACGAAAGACATCACACAACTAAGCCAGGTAATATTTTTTTGCAATTAACAGAGGCTGTGCTGATAGGCACTCAGTGTTATTTTTGTTATACTGATAGCATGAAAAATACCTATGTCTCTGCCACAACAAAATCATTATATGATTTGAGTTGATTGCATGAGCACTTTTTAAGAATGCTGCAAGCAGACGTGATTTTCTGTAGGCTATGGTTTAAAAATTATAATGAAGTAACTGCAAACAGAATATGAATGCATCCACAATTACCTTGTTTGTTTCAAGATGTAATATATAGCCACCCGCACCTCCCTCTCTCACATGCTAGCATAAAATCAAGATTGAGCTTTAAAATATTTCCTTTAAGTATTAGGCATAAGGATGGCCAAGAAAGTGAGAAATTGAATTAGTGACTGGTGACTCAACAGCTGTAGGTTACCCCTATGCATTGACATGAAGTCCTGTGGTTTAGTTATGAACAAAGAAAAAAATGCCAAAATTTGCTTCATAATTTTTATTGGCTTTGCTTTGAAAAGGAGGTTGATCAGGCCTGCTACTTTACAGTCACGTATAGCAGTTATTCCTCCCCTACGTTGTAACTGTTCCTTTATTTACCTGGGACATTTCAGTTTATGGCCACCTGGTTTTCAGTGAAATTGGGCTTTGTATGAAATTTTGCAGTTATTTTGTTCAGAAGAAGGAGTGATTTACTCACTGTGACAAAATGAGCCAGTGACTTGGCTATGATTAATATCTGGGATCCCAAGTCCTTTTATCTAAACACACATCTTCCTCCTGCAAACAATGTAATTGCACAAGAGTGCTTTAGCTAGAGGAAGCTTAACTACCCAAGAAAGAGCGCCACAACAAATATGATGGATGTCTTTTTGAATACTTTTTAAAGTATGTCTTCTAAAATGTTCTTATTCCACTCAGCATCAGCCATTGAGTAGATATAAACAAGGAGTTCTCTTATTGCTTCAAGTAACAAAAACCACCACCAAAAGCAGACAGAAATGTAGATTACACAAAGCAGCCTTAACATACCAGAGGACCTGGATTTTAATATTTCCTTTTTCTGACCAAGAATGTCCTATTTTGGACATCCTGTTCAGGATGCAAACCACATGCTCTGGATGTTCCTAAGCTACTGACCACCAGAGGCTAGAATTGGATGATAGGGGAATCACTCAAAAATTGCCCTGTTTTGTTCATTCCCTCTGAAGCATCTGGTACCAGCCACTGTTGGAAGACAGGAGCTGGGCTAGATAGAGCATTGGTCTGACCCAACATGGATGCTCTTATGTTGCTGTTGATGTTGTCCTAGACTCTCTCAAGGCCAATGTAAAAATCTGAAAAGAGGGATATTGAAAGGGCAAAGGCAGTAGTGCGGTGCATGTTGTGACCTATTGATAAACACTTTATTTATAAAGTTTCTATAGGAAGAGTTAAACAGAGAGATCAACAAATCCCCAAAAGGCTGGCTACCGCAAACCATCAGTAGATAATCATTTAAAACATTTAGAAAATTGTGTGGCCTAAGTAAAGAAGGGAATTAGAGAACCTGGCTTCTCTGGATATTGATAGTAGTCAAACTCTCTGAGGAGTTCCTTTGTGTTGTGGCACAGTTGGACAATGGCAGGCCCATGTGAACAAGTCCATGCTGACATTTGAGAACAATGAAAACTGACTTTGAACTGAATGGTATACCTAGTGAAGTAGACTGTTGAAAATTTCTTCCCCAGCCCCCATGGAAAATTTTGACAAAAGTGAAAGGCCATTGTCACAGCAAATTTCAACTTTTCACTGAAAAACTGTAAAATTGTTTTTCATTTTTTAGTCTGAACCAAAAAGTTTCAGATTTTGACAAAACTTTCTGGGTGTTCAGTCAAAAACCTGTTAGTCAAAAACCCAAATTTTCCATCAAAAACACTTTTAATGGAAAATTTTCGACCAGCCTTATACAGGAAGTGGTTGGACAGGAATAGATGACGTTCCAAAGGAGAGAGGAGTATCAAGGGTCAAAGACAAGGACAATGCTTTTTTAGAGGGTTGCCCATATTGATGTTTCAGGTGCTGTTTCTTCAGGGTAGTACATTTTTATGCAAGCAAAACTCTGACTTCACTTAGAGAGTTTTCCCTGAGTAAAGACTACATTTAAAAAAACACCACCAACACCACCACAACTAAGGATGTATTTAGCCTATATAACTTGATGAATCTAGAGAATATCTTGGCCCACTCCCTTTTCTTCCTATTGGCTTGACCATCTGCCTATTGTCCTTTATCAGTTAATACTATTGGAAATATTTTGCATTATTTCCGTGCCACAGATGCATAGCATTGCCTGGTTATCAGCATATTTGACAACTTCATTACTTCTTCATACTTTGCCTAGAGGAGTCCATGTTTTGTTGCAAGCATCCTGCACAACTTTCCAAAGTTGAACATTGAACTAAAGCTATTTTGTGCCATTCTATGAGGCCTTCTGTTCCAGATGATCATCATTTTATTTTGATCTGCCCTCTATTTGCATTTTTGAACTTATTTGATCTTGCATTGAAATTGACTTTTACTCTAGAATTTTAGAGCTCTTGGCCAGCTGCTCCTCCTGTGCAATTCAATTTGCATCCACTGAAGTCAATGCGGGACACCAGCCCACACCAGATGAGAATCTTGCCCCATGTCTGGAATGCTAAACCCTCAAATGAAGCTGAAAGCTTAAGATTTTCAAATTCTCTTCAAGGTAACCATGTTGATTTGGAATTTATTTTTTTTCCTTAATTATGCATTGATTGTCAGATGACTATTGTACATATCCACTAACATGATTCTGAAATCTAAAGTGCTAGAAGTAGGTTATTCCTCGTGACAGACAAATGATCTGCTTTGGTGTGGCCAGTCTCACATTCCTTCTCCCATCCACAAATACATTGCAACAATGTTGCATAGAAAGATCAGCATTTGGAAACAAGAAAGTACATTGTTAAGTAATAATGGATTACATTCAACATGGAATACAATATTGACTGGAGTACTCATGAGGATCAGTTTCAGGTCATTACTGTTCCCAGTTTATTCTATACATCACATGGTCAAATCGATACCATAAAACTGAAATTTGCTAAATGGAGGATCAAACAAAAATGTGATATTTGGGCTGGTTTCAATAAGAATTAGAAGTATAGAATCCAAGACCCTATTAGAAATGAAAGAAGACGGTCAAACAACATGTTCCTTTGAAGGATTTGATATCTGAACATAAAAGAATGAGAGAAGCACTGAATAACTTAGCACTTAGTTTCTTAAGGCCAGTATGACTGTGTGAGTTTTGTTATAATATAAGGCTATAATGCTAGAGTGACTAATTTGAAATTCCACAGCCACTTTTATTTTATTTTATTTTAGAATACAAGAGTGCACTAGAATTCTGACTCAACTTACATCGATTTAAAAAAAAAACTTGCAGACAAACTCCTCAAGTTTTCCCTCCAAATTTTTCAATTGCATGGAAAAGAGGTTAGTTTCCCCAGCATGCATTCACCAATGGAATAAAGATGAAAATCTGGTGACACTGAAGTCAATGGGAGTTTTGCCACTGAACAATGGAGCCAAGTTTTCACTCAGTACTGTGCAATTACTGCTCCATTGTGTTATTGTCTCTGGGCTAGTGGCTGTGACAGAGTTTGCTAATATAAGAAAAACTGGCAAAAACGCAAAAACTCTCCCCACAAATAATAATTTCTCTGATCCCCAATATAATTTCTTTTAAATTTTTTCTCTTTAAATACTTCTATTTAAAACACCTTTAAGACAAAGTGGAAATTGTGAAGAGAATGGCTACAATGCCTATCTGGGAATTAAAAGGTCACTATTTAAGGGAAAACTTTGAGAGATGAACAATTTAGCCTGGAAAAAAGAGAGAGAGAGAGAAGGGACTTCATTACAGTGTGTAATTAAGTATTTTAAAAGGGTCATACTAAGAACTTGGGAAAGACCTGTTGAGATTACAGGGGAACAGAAAAACAAGAGGTCCATGATCTGAAAGTGGTAAAGATATTTTTAGAAGGGATATTGGATAAATATTGAGAAGAAGGATGGTCTGGGTCATTACTGAATTCTAATCTAAGCTTTCCTTGTTTACTAACAATACAGAGACATTACTGAGGTGTTGTCTACACGACATATGTATGGTAGCAACAGTGGCGTATTATTTGGACACCCAGTCTGTAGGAGCTAATGATTCTTTCCTTTCATTTTCTCCAACAACCTCCCCACTCTGGCCTCCTCTTTTCTTAGACAGGTGCCTAAGGACAGTGTGCAGTGGCTGTGCATCTGCATTTTCTCATATCCATTCCTCATAGCACAGTGAGTGGCAGTAAAACCCTGATTCTGTAAAAAATACATATATAAAATACACACCACCTCCCTGGGAGAGTATCGCCGTAAATCCTCAAACCTTGGTTGGCTTGCTGAGTACCTGGCAGGGGTAGCAGGCTCAGTCAGTTGCAGTGTGGAGCCCAACAGAAAGGCTGCCAGGATATTTGTCCGCCTTCAGCTGGGTTTCTAAGACAAGGCAGGTGGGTGGGAGGGAAACATCTACAGAGCATAGGAACCAGAGAAGGAATAGAAACAACGGTTTACAATGGACTCCCATTGGGTCAAATTGCTTAAGCCTTTACTATCCGAACTGGCTTGCTCTGGAGAAGATACAGACAAGGAGTATTTTAATACCCAAAGCTCTCTATTCATGACATCTTGTAGTGTATCAAATTAAAAAGGGACCTTTTATTTCCTGTGCACTCAAGCAGTAAGAATTCACCTTGCATTTCTTCAGCAAACTAAAGAGAGGTGAGCAGTATGCTAAAGCACGTACTGCAGAGAGTAGGAGAATGGAATTCTTTCTGGTTATTACAAATGGAATTTAATAAAAAAAAAGTATTAAACTCATTGTATCTGGCCCAATGAAAACAGAAAAGTCATATTAATATGAAAAAAATCACATAATATAGAGTATGGAAAATGTTTGAACAATAATTACTTCAGTTTGACATTCTTTACAGCAGCTCTGAGAACATAGCTTTTGCTAAAGCACTCTGCTATTAAGTGAAAGGATTCAAAAACACATTGGATTCTATGTCTGATAGTGTTTTAACACAGAAATATATTTTGACTACTAATGCACTTTAGCAGATGTCTGAAGTCAGGTATCTCTACTAGAAGGGTTCTGTATACAGAGCATCAACAATTTAAAATCAAAGCATAAGATTGCTTATGCTAATTCCACATCTAGAACAACTACTCTATATTTACAAATAGACTGGAATATGTACAGAGAAATTTACCTCATTTGAAGAAACCTGATGAGAACTGCCATATAAATTTCAAAAGAAAAAGCAGTTTGAAACAACACTGTGCATTTAAAAGCACAAACCCACAATAACTCAGATAGGCTGAGCCAACTGGAGGCAATATTGGTACCTCTAAATATTTGGGTATACAGACTACTGTACAGCTATCTTCGATCTTCACCTCTTAAGACATTAAAATTAGATATGGGAAAAACTCTACTGGAGGTACTTATAGAATTTAGGGAACAGAATCATTTCATGTGAAAGTCTATTAAATAAGCTAGACTTATTGGGTCACCTGTGCTATCTCTGATTTTCATGATCCTGTGATAGTTTATGGCAAAATGTTCTTTAAACTGTCTCAAAATAACATCCTTAAAAGCAATGGAAGACTGCTGGGAATGATATCCAAACTCCAAAATGCTGATTGGCTAGCACTACAATACCATTCTTGGAAATATTTTAGTGCTAAACCTTGTATTCCCAACCTCATCTTTGTAGCTCCATTACACAAGAGGGTGAGGGAGGCAGAATTCGGACAACACAAGGCTTGCCTCACAGACTGGGTCTAGGGGTGGGCCAGGAGAGGAGGCAGGCCCAGTAGATATGTATATCTATCTATAGCTTCTGGGCTGCAACAACAATTCTGTCCCATATTCCCACCCTGTAGATCTCTGCAGTGAAAAGTCTAGTTACTTTGACTAAATCCAGGGACAGATTTTACACCTGACTGTACAGGGGTCTCTCTCTTTGGAAACATCTTTTTAATTTATGTGTAATATGCAGTTCTGAAGGTTCATGTTTAAGAGCTCAGTCAAGCCAAACTCAGTCTATTAAAACCTGCATTCAACTACTAATATGAATTTTGGAGATCTTGGAATGTGAAGACACCTTACAGTACACAAGACAAGAGGCTGCTATGCACCCAGTCTGGTATGCAACTTTAACAAGATTTAACTATCATAATTATGATGCAGTATAACCCAAATCTCCACAAAGACAATGCACATGTCACATTGCAAAACATGATGTGAAATAACTATAATGAAACATATACACGTTTACATTTTACTAAAATCATGTGGGCAGTAATTTAAGTGAATGGGAGTTTCTTTTATATTTTTTATTTCATAGTCCTGTTTCCACCAAATATAAAGTCTAGTAAATAAAATTTGAATGGCTTACCAAAAAAATCAGGCAAGGAGGCAGAGTTATTACTATATCACTTTCTACTGTTTTCCCACTTTATGTATCTAAGCATCCTGCATCCCAGGGAATTTAAAGCCACCTGAGAATCCATTTGGTATGGAATATAATCTCAAATGTTTCTAAAACTTCTTGCCTGCTTACATGCTTCCAAGGAAATCAAATTAATTTCTGTACAATCCAATAGGGAATGTACAGACTAGAAATGATGGGCCCAATCCTAACTCTTGTATGACTCAATAATAAGTCTATTTCTATGTGAGTCAAGGTTGCAGAATCAAGTCTCAAATAGGTATTTAATTAATTCAAATAGACATCCAGCAGACAGATACATTTGAAAGGGAACATTTTGATGCAATTGATGGACTTCAAGCAATACCTTAATAAAAAATTGAGGATGGAGAAAACTACATCACAAAAAATTAGAATTTGGGGAGACAACTGTAAAGATACATGGCATAGATGTTCCAGTGTGGTCTTCTGTAACAAAATAATGTGCAAGCCATAAAAGGTTCACTTCCATTTCTGATTTATCTTAGAAACTGTGAATTAGCACAAACCTAAGACCAGTGACAAATTACAATACTGCCTCACTCTGAATATGGATCTTCTATTAACATCAGTGGAAACTCAGCAAGTGGACTGAAGAAATTGTACAGCCATAATTCTTTTAAGGTTACACATTGATGCATTTGTTAAAATTATCTGGAACACAGCAAGTGTTCGATAAGTGACTGAAACCACTGTATAAATACAGCCTGTTCTTTATGCCGAAGTTTGTATGTCCTAGTTAACAAGAGTAGATAGCATTCATTACTGTAACAGTCAAATCCCTTTCATATTATTTTAATTTGGAAAAAACTGAGTTCAGTATGGAAATTTTATGATAAGCCTAACAAGAATTTATCTGATTGAAGAAAAATGTTTCACCATTATATGACGATTTGCTTCAAAGCTTACATAACACCAATAATAAACATAACACACTACTGTGTGAACAAAGATAATGGAAACATAATGGAAAGAAAATGTCAAGGTTTTTATTTATTGCTTGAATACTTAGATACATGTGGTAAAGGAAAAAATTTACTCATAAATATGGTTTATAAAAACATCTTACATATTATATCTACCTAATAACATCTGCTTGTCAAAGAACTATGTCATCAAGAAAACCACTGACAGTAACCTACATACTGTAATATATTTAGGATTTCAAATTCAGGATCATTTAAAAGATGTGGATGCCTACTTGTTATCTATAAATTATAGTATGTACACCTCTACCCCGATATAACACGGTCCTCGGGAGCCAAAAAAATCTTACTGTGCTATAGGTAAAACCACATTATATTGAATTTGCTTTGGCCTTTGATTGACAGACACCAATGACCAGCTCTCTGGTCCCCAGCTAGTTTTCAGAGCTCTTACAAACCCTACTCTAGGTTGAGGGGCCAGCATGGCGGCAGCTGTGACCACAGCGGGTATGAGTTACACAGTGGCTACCCCCGGGCTGTTTGCTGCAATCTCGCTCTAGGCAGGGAACAGGGAAGTTCTGTTTTCCTGCCCCTGGCGATCCCCCCACACAAGGGCTCGGTCTCTGTCCTCTCCCCCGTCCCTGCTGGGTGAGGTGGCTCCTCGGTCCTGCCTCCCTGCTAAGGGCCATGCCGGCTGGCCGTGGGCTTTGCTATGTGGGCAGCAGGAACTGTGCAGCTTGACTCCTCGATGGGGAGCTGGACCCTGTGGGGTGGGGCAAGGCTCAGGTAGGGCACTGCGCTGGCGGCTCCCATGTCTCTCCTGCTGTGCCCTTCTGCTACGCCCTGCCACTGCCGCCCCGGATCGCCGGTAGATGTGGGAGCCGGGTGAGGCTGGCCCTGAGGGTGGCTGCTCCAGAAGCGTGTCTGGCATAGTGGCAAAATAACAAGCTCTGTGCGGGTAGAGATGGGTCTGCTTGCATGTGCCGGCACCTTGCCATGGGGGGCTGATGGGCTGTTACCTAGAGGACTCCACTCCCAGCCATCTCAGGTTGGCCGGTGCGTCCTGTACTTGCCTGTGCCTCTGATTGCTCACTGGGGGCAGGGATGGTTGTTGGCTTGAGCACTGGGAGTTGGTAGCTGAACTGTGCTGCCAAGTAGCGCCAATGTCTCTCTCTTAGCTAACAATGGCACAGCCTCACCCCCCAGAGCGCTGCTTTATTATTTTATATCCTAATTTGTGTTATATTGAGTAGCGTTATATCGGGGTAGAGGAATACTAAGTTCTCTTAAAGCTATTTAAATTGTGAATTCTAGAACTTAAATAGATTCTTCAATAAATAAATGTACCTGACCGTAGCAGCTTCGTAACCAAATTCTTTATTGTTTTTCTGTAGAGAACACAGAATTAAAATGAATGCTGCCATCACATAATCTTTAAGGTATACTGTTGAGACAGATTAATCACTTAGGGCAAATTCACACAGAATACCAATACATTATATGGTTAGTCTGAGCAATGGTGTTCATCAGCTGGATGGTAATACAGATCACAAAGTGGAACCTCAGACACCTCTCATAGCCTGATGTGATTCTATTGGCTGTAATAAATTAGGCTTGAAAATTCTGCACTTTGCGCCTGCTCCAAAGCCCACAGATACCAATGGGAGTCTTTCAATTGACTTCAGTGGGCTTATGTTCAGATCCTTTGATATTAACCCAAAGATGTGCTAGTGTATAAGATGCAGGCTTGACATGAAAAAAAATATCAGCCCCAATAAATAATAGGCGAAATATCAAAATTTAGCATAGGGGTTCATTGCCCTTATGATCTAGAAAAGAATGTCTTATTGTACTTGAAAATTAAGTTAATGTTGGATTAAAAACTATGATTGGGTTCACAGATAAATTCATACATCAATCTTGATCCAAGTCTCATCCAAATCTTTTGGTAGGTTAATGGCTGAATTTGCCAAATATACGCTCTCCTCAATTTTATGCCAATATACGTATATGCAGGAATGAAAGTGAAAATATCCTTGATGAATTTGAGCAAAATACCCACACTGAAAGAATAATGTATTAAGTCTGTATACAAGTCTTTACTGTATTTAAGTCTTAAATGTTATTCCTGTTTGCAAACAGGAATAACATTTCTGTCAGGAAATACATTAAGAGTAAAAAAAGCTATAGTTGATCAGTGCTCAAAATACTCCAATGGAATTTCTTTATACAGAGTACTGTTAATGAACAGGACAAGGGCAGTAAATCATATACACACTTGTCAGGATATTGTATTTTGCCCTTTGACTACCTCTTCAGTATTGGGACCCTGTCATCATGAGTAATTGCATGCAATAGGGAACCTGCTTCTAACCGATACCTCCAGGCGCTATTGCAGTATAAATATCAAGTTAAAAAAAGAAACAATTAAGGAGAGAGACCTAATGACATGCATAGTCTTATTTTCAGAGATGCCGAGCATCTCTGAAGATCAGACCATTAAACTTTAGTAACAAACATAGAAAGGGAGTTATTATAGGGCTTGCATTAGGTGTGAGCTTTAATCCATACAGCAATCAGTAGGAAGAATTCAGGGCATTACTACTTGCTCTTTAGCTTTCTTATGTGAATAAGTTTTCAAAATCAGTATTCTTTTTCCTCTTGCTTCCATGTCCCTCTTTCTGCTAGTTCTTTTTCACACAAACATTTTATGGCCTGCCTTAATTATGGCTTTGAGATGCTCTTAGGTTTCATTATCTTTATTTATGGGTTTCAAATGATCGGGTGGGTGTTGATTACCTGTCCCAGACCTGCAGTTGAAGTTTTAACCACTGCCACTTCCATATAAGAACATAAGAACAGCCATATTGGGTCAGACCAAAGGTCCATTCAGCCCAGTATCCTGTCTCCCAACAGTGGCCAATGCCAAGTGCCCCAGAGGGAGTGAACCTAACAAGTAATGATCAAGTAGTGATCTCTCTCCTGCCATCCATCTCCACCCTCTGACAAACAGAGACTAGTGACACCATCCCTTACCCATCCTGGCTACTAGCCATTAATTTATGGAGGTTCTCTTTTAAACCCTATTATAGTCCTAGCCTTCACAACCTCCTCAGGCAAGGAGTTCCACAGGTTGACTGTGGGCTGTGAAGAACGTCCTTTTATTTGTTTTAAAGCTGCTGCCCATTAATTTCATTTGGTGGCCCCTAATTCTTATATTATGGGAACAAGTAAATAACTTCTCCTTATTCACTTTCTCCACATCACTCATGATGTTATATACCTCTATCACATCCCCCCCAAAATCATCATTGCCAGTTCCATGACTTGCTTTGCTTCCGTCTAGGAAATAATTCCCTTGCAATTGCAGGCTTTGTAGACAGTCACCCTTATGAAAAAGGGTATAATCTTTGTATACTTCAACTTTAGTTATTTTCACCCTTTGGCCCTGCTGCTGTGGGTTTCCATGATTTCTAAAGTGTGATAAATGTCCTTTGGGAATGAAAAAATCCTCCTGATAATCTATTTCTCATCAAAATCCTTCACCAATTGATATGTAATTAACTGCTACACTTTTATAGGACAAATTCAATCATACTTCATGGAAAGAAATAGAATTAATGGCTTAACAAAAATATTTTCATCCTATCAAAAGAGAATTACTCTCAGTGGATAACTTTAATAAACATGCATACTATAGATTTTTCATTTCACTTCCAAAACTTCACAACTATCTTCCAGAATCTCAAAAGTAACCACTTCCAATAAAGCATCTGCATGTGATTTCATAAAGAGAAGCACATTTTTATTCCAGTGCTTGGAATAAATATAAATTCCCCACTTTTAATTTGCAACAGACAGTGAGTTTTATAGAGGGCTGCAGATCAGCTGAATAATTACACACCTGCACAAAATTTCCTGCTAAACTATTATAGCCTGAAGGTATCTACTTGTCAAGCACGAATCTTGACATAGACAAGAAATGACTTAAAGTCTAATATCATTCTACAAATTAGTATGAAAGAAGAACATCACTTAACAAAAAACTGCCAGCCTGTAATGTTTATGGCTTACTGTAATTGGGTGCACTCACCTCTCACAAGCACCCCCTGTCGCAGTGCATGTGCCTCAACTCTCTCTCTGTTTGTGGTGGTCTTTGGTGACTCAACCCTCTGGCCGAGTCACACCATCTATATGTGAGATAAAAATCAAACCCTTCCAGGATATAAGTACAATGGGGGGCTCTCTCTGTAAGGTCCTTTTATCTGTAGCCCTATCTCTGGGCTCGCTTCTCAATCTGTCCTGCAGGGCCGATCACAGTACCCCGGTTCAAACTGTCTCTCAGCACCTTCTGGGCTCTTTCAAATTGACCCTCTCTTCAAGCAGTCCTGGCCCTAGTGTGGGGCCACATCCCCCAGGGTTCCCTCCCTGGAGAATCTTCATCTCTCTGGGCCTTTCCGGACCCAACTCTTCAACTGGGTCACTAAATGAGTTGAGTTCCCATTCTGGGGTGTATCAAAGTCCAGGCCACTTTCCCAGTGCCTGGTGGAAGTACCCAGGCCCACCCTCTACTCTAGGTCCCAGCCCAGTGAGCCTATAGATAGTTGCCATCCACCACATCCCTTTAAATAAACTGTGTCACTGCTACAATTCCCCAAGGCTACTTTCCCATGGTCCCAGCACATTCTTCACCTTTACTTCAGGGCCTTGTCCTGGTTGAGTCCCAGCAGCCAGCCCAGAATGCCTTCATGTCCCTCCTCCCCGGCCTCTGCCAGTATTGTTCTATCTGAGGTCCCGTAGTTCCCTCAGCCAGCCAGGCACAACATCCCCTCTCCTCCAGCTCTAGCAAGGAACTGATCTCTGCTCTGCACTGCAGCTCCTTTTATATGGGCCTGCTGGGCCTGGATTGGCTACTTCCTGCAGTCCCTCTCTGAATGGCCGCATCCCATGCTGCAGCTCTAGGAAACTTGGAGGACTCTCTCCACTGCCCGTTTCTGGGGAAGGGTGTGGCAGGGCCACGAGGCCTCCAGCAGGGGGCCTCAGGGCCTAGTCTACCCCATCACACTTCATCATTTTGCACTTGATTATACTGGAGCTTTCTTGCTTGTCTAATACATGTGACACATTAGTGAACATAAATCAAGCCTAACTATAAATAACTGTGTTCACCCAGAGAATGAAAATTTGTTTTGCTTATGCTAATGTCATGATGATGTTCAAGGCATATGATTAGCTACCCATATCCTAAATGGAATAAGCCATAGAATTAGAATTGACTTAGTCCATTTATTTAGGGATCAGGAATTTAAAAAAACCAAACCAAACCAAACTAGGATTAAAGGGAAGGGGACACTTTTCTGTAAAGACTCAATTCTGCAGTCCTTAGTTCCATAAATAGCTTTTACTCTCATGAACAGTCCCATTGATTGCAATGTGACTATTTTATAAGTAAGGATTCCAGGAGAATGAATGAGAAAAAGGTAAGAATGTGCTTGTATCCTTCATTTATTTACTGACTCCATGACCCATAACTTTAGGTATTGAATGCAGTCAGTGTAAAACAAATTAAGTATCTTAACTCATACAATATCTAATGTGACAATGGTCACATGATCGACCATCAAAGAGTCTCAAAACACTGGGCAATTGATAATACTATAATAGGACACAGCTCATAATGAAGTGATCTACCTTTATTGGTCTGATAATGACTTGATGGAGTACTATAGACTCAGAGTGGCAGAGAGGCATAAGAATACGATTTTTTTTCATTTCAGTTCAAAAAAGCAACAGCTGTCTCAACTGCAGTACAGCAGTTGCCCAAAAGACTTTTGGGGGGGGTGCAAGTGGGAGGAGAGTGATATATAGTGTGGTTCTTAATGGATCAAAAGATTTGACCTGGGCTTTTGGTAATAAATCCACAGTCTAAAGAAAGGGAATTCTCCAAACCCTTTCCCCCAAAGAGCTATTAATAAAAGATAGCTCTGAGAATATATTGATACTAAACCAAGTAGATTCCTGAGACTTGAATTCTCACTGAAGTCATGCTGAGCCCTTTAACTCCATCAGAAAAATGTCTAAAATGATGGATGTTTGCGCCATGATATTGTCATATTTTTTCTTTGTATTATTATGTACATTTCATCCATAGTAAAGTCTAATGGAGTTGTCTTTCTAGACCTGGAGATGAGTAAGTCTAGTTGTGCACTCTTGATTTAACTGCATAGCAATTTCAGCCTCTAGATAGCCTATTTCAGTATTGATCATTGAGACAATACATCTGAAATTGTGAGCAATCTTTATGGTATGTCATATCTCACCTCCACAAAATTGCAGAATTAAAGAGCCTACCCTTATGTGGAAGCAGAAAAGAGTAAGTAACCCAGAGATTTTCTTTACTTGAGGCTACCATTTTCAAACTGGAGTTGTAAAAAAAACAAGGTAGGAGAAATGTCAATGGAAGAAATAAAGTTATCAGTATTATCATATACCCACAATACCAGCAGGAAAATATACAGTCAAAGTCATATCTCTGTGCTTAGATTTTCCCACCACACAGGTTTCCGCTACAGCTTGATGCAATGTTGTTAAGGTACCTCAGCTGACTCAAAGCGAGGAGGATGTAAATTGTGGACTGTTGGGAAGACCCTCAGATATACCTCTCAATGACAGCACTAAATGACCTCCTGTGCAACTTGAATGAACTACTTCAGCTATGCTGAAAAGAGATCCAAGGAAAAGTTGCAGTAGGTCTAATTGGTTCCAGCTTCCACACTAGTATTTTCTTCCTTATGAGCTCTTATGTACCTGTACAAAGATAAGGCCAGTCTCTGATCACACTTACACAAGTGTGACTGTGACAGGGCCCACCTCAATGTTGCCCCCCCTATGGTCCAGTGAGGCACTACTTATCCTCTCATAGGGTCTCCAACAGTCAGTTGCCACCTCCCACAGGAACTGGTGCAGTGATGCTTTAGGCCTCCAGCTAAGGCAAGCTTAAGGCCTATTCCTTCTGGGGTATTAAAGTCCAAAAACATAAGAATTGTTGATCACAAGACCCATCCTTGTGCTCTGGGTTTGTCTTTGTGCATCCACTACTTTTGTTGGTCTTACTGGGCCCAGTCATCCCATCCATTGGGAAACTGTTTCTTGCAGCAAGCTGCCTCAGACTCTTGGCTGAAATCAGAATTCTCTCAAAGAGGGAGAACTGGAGCTCTGGTCTCTCCTAGCCTGTTCGGAATTGAGCCAGACCTTCTCCCTTTAACAC
Organism: Gopherus evgoodei; assembly: GCF_007399415.2. Taxonomy (NCBI): domain Eukaryota; kingdom Metazoa; phylum Chordata; order Testudines; family Testudinidae; genus Gopherus; species Gopherus evgoodei. The sequence continues at coordinate 15,245,514 of NC_044333.1, read as the reverse complement.
CCCTCTCCACTAGGTAGGACCAGTTGGGTTTTGTATTAATGTGTGCTTCATTTGGGGCACCCTCATGCAGCAGGCCATGGCACAACATGCATACCTGCCTCAGTTTCCCATTGGAACCAACCTGTGCCAAAGAATATCACCTTAGTGGAAAATTCAAACTCTTCTGAAGTGCCACAGTCCACAATTCCCTCATAATAAGAACAGCTCTAGTCAAAATGCTAAAGTAAAATGAGTTCCCAGATCACCTACGTGAGAGCCATTAAGCACTCTGTCACAATTCCTGTAGCCTTGTTCCAGGGCCCCACTCTCCAGGCCCCCAACCTGAGAGTCCCAAGACCCATTTCTTTCCCCCACGCCTTCTTCTGTAGCCCCAAGTCAGGTATCCCAAGAGGGGGCTCCCTGTAATGATTCACTCCCCAAGGCCTCCTCATTGGTGAGTCCTAACTCTGTTCAGGGGATCCTCAGCTCCAAAAAGTCTTTCTACTGTTCCTCAGAACTCATCACCGGCTGCTCATAGTTAACAGCTCTTCTCCTGGTTTCCTGCAGCTTTTTCTCTTGGGCAACTCTGCTGTTCCTCCTCTGTTCCCAGGAAGCTCTCACCTGACCCTTCTGACTTCTTCAGTCTCTTCTCAAGCAGTTCTCACTTGCCCTGACTCTCATCCTGCAGGGACTTCCTCCTCTTGAGGGCCCACATACCTTCTTTTCAGCCCAATTCAAGATCAACTAGCCAGTCAAAGGTGCTTTTTCCCTCTTAAAGGGCCAGCACTACCCTGTAACAGGTCCACAGGCTTCCATTAATCCTCTCCTTGCTAATAGAGGGCCTGTGTTCCCCACCACAATGATTTAATGAACACCAACTGAGTCACTCATTTACACACTGTAAGAGCAGGATCAAAACCATACTGTATATGGCTTCCTACTTTTTTTGCATGTGACTGTTTTAATATGTTTTAACAAGTTTGCAAATTATTACCATAAAAGCATCAGAAATATAATATTACCACAACACAGAAACATTATGGAATCACGTAGTCATTAAATTTTCCAATGGGAAGAACATTGCTGTTAGAGTTGGTGGGAGATGGTTTTTCCATTCCGCAAATGATTAAGATTTTGAAATTTTTTCCCCATCCTGAGATTTCCAAAAAGTGAAATCTGTATTATTTTCATGTACCAATAATCTGAAAAAATTGGACTGGGTCAAATGAAAGGTTTCATTTTCATTATTTTGAAAACTTTTGTTTCAATTTTGACATTTTACATTTTAAAAACTTTTGTATAAAATTAATTAAAATTAGGCCACAAAAAGTTGTTTCAAAAACTGAAAAGTGAACCTTTTTTGTTTCAAAAATATCTAAATGGGACATTTCAACAATTCAAAACTGTTTTGTTCCAAAAGGATTTTTAATCATAAGATTAGTCAAAACCCACCATTTCCACAAACAATTTAATCTTTAGAGGACTGGTATTTTTCTATTAAAAACATTTAGTAGGAAAATTCCCAAACAGCAATAATTTTATGTTACAGGAGGAAACTTTTACACCACTTTGTACATATTTGTAGTGAGAATTTTCTTAAATTGAAAAATAATTCTCTCCATCATCATATTTACAAGCTTAGGCAAATGTCTTACTTTTCTAAGGCAACCTTCAAGAAAACATCATATTCCTGTTTGCCAGATATGTTCTTATGAAAGAATCAGACAATCATAACATTTATTAATTACAATAGAGTTTCTTTATGTTACTGAAAAACTGTAGAAATCACTGCTGAATTCCCTCAGTCATTTAAATAAGTGGACAATAGACTGATTTCACCCTATACACACACTGTGCTGAATTAGCTAGAAAAATTATCACTTTATTCCTAGTCATCTTAAAGTATATGCTGTGTTTTAAAGGCTACCGGTAATTGGTGCATAGGGAGAGCATTCCTGAGGCTATAACCATCAGGAGGTGCATCATTTGCTCCTCTCCAAAATCAGCCAGCCAGGTCTATTGGCTGTTTTTGATGGAGGGGAAGTTATGCCTCTAACTCCTTCCCATCCTTTGGGGATAGCTGCATCCCCAGGAAGTACTAGCAGGGCTCTCATACTATGCCAATGAAAATTGCATAAGGACCTGGGTAGATACCTAGGACAAACCCCTCAACTCACAGACTGTGATTGTGCCTGACCGCCATGCTGTATACAAGAGAGTAAAGGCAGTGTAAAGGAACCTTTCCTCCTATGTCTGGGTCCCAGACCAAGCATCTTAATATAGTCTCTGTTGCTCTGTAGGAATAGGATAAGATGATGGAACATAGTATGTGTACTAAAAACATTTCAGATAGTATCCTGGCTAGCCTCTAACAACAACACTGACACAACAGAGTTACAGGGAGATGTCATGCTGCGGCTTCTAATGGCCAGCACATTTCTTGATATAACTACTGCATTTTTAGAAAACTTGAATTTCTGTGTCACAGTGTTGTATCAACCAGGCAAGGTACTAACAAACTTCAACAGGACTTTATTTTTAAGGTGGAAACCTCTTTACCAAGCTGCTGCTGCACCCTCTGTAACTCTCACTCTGCCTCCTCAACTCCTCGCCCCTCCTTCCTGTTTCCTGTCCTTTCAGACTCCCAACAACCAGTGCTTCCAGTTCTAATAATCACAAGCAACATCTAAACACCACACATAATTCCACAATTAGACTTATTCATTTTCACTTTCAGGACCTTTCATTTACTACCTCTAGGAATTATACTACTACTTTTTAGGGTCATCTGATGAAAGACTGAAAGCACCTCTGGCCATAATTGAATCTCCCCTTTGGATGCACAAATCCCTTTTTCTCTCCCTTCCCCCTCCACACTTCTCCCACCATCCATGCTCTGTCTCTCTGAACAATAAGCTCTGTGTGTGCGCGCGCGCACACACACACACACACTTACACACACACACAATATCTTTATGGCAGAAATTAGTTTTTCACCCTTTAATAGCCACTAAAGCAATTATCTCAGCATGTTCTGCAGCAAGCAACCAAATGCAACATCTAGCCAGGAGGAAAACTGTGACACATGCTATAATCTAAAAAGTATTACCTTCAGTGCTTTAATCAATGTTAACATTAACAGCTTCCATCTTTGGCAAGGCATGGATCTATTGACCCTCAAAGACATATGTTTAAAAATTGATGCTATTTTATCCCGGAATTTAATTTGGGTTTGTCACTAATTAAAATACATGCAACATCACTCTAGCATTAACCTCAATTGTAATTAAATTATGGATCATGGCTTTCCCCTGTAAAATTTCAAGAAGCAACCCAGGGACAAACGAAGCATTAGAACACAAATCACATGTAATTCATTAGGAGGAGCAAGTCAGTGTTGTGCAGACATCCATGGAGATGACCTAGCTATGAGATGATCCTGATTAAAAGATAATCATTGAAAGAAAAATCATCAACTAGATTTGAAAAGCCAGATTATTCTCTTTGGATGCGTCTGGGCACTGACATTCATGTTTGGGTTCAGAAATGCCATAACGGGCAGGTGGATGACAAGCCTGAATATAAATTTCTCTTCCCTCCTTTCATCTCAGTGACTACTTTCCTTTCTTAGGATGTTCTCTGGTGGTCCCAAAGCCATGTCTATGCCCTGCAGCCCCTTCCCTTACTTGTTCCATCCTCAAAACCATTCTCTACTTTGAGGATATATTCCTTGGAGAATCCTTTTGCTATTATTCATTATTAGTATTGTCATTTCACCTAGAGGCTACCAGTGAAGGGTCAGGGCTCCATTGTGCTAACTGCTATACACACCTATAATGAAGAGATGGTCTCCGCACCAAAGCATTTACAATCTAAATCTGTGCAATCTCTGGGATTATGCATAAAATTTAGAGTCATACTGAAATCAGGCAAATCTGACTTTACAAAGGATAGATGAGTGGGTTAGCTCTCCATCTCAAGAAGGCTCCAGTGCCCCACATCAGCCTGTTTCAGGCCCTTGCCTCTCTTTACTGGTTAAACAGAAACCCCCCTAGGAACACCATAACTAACCAATTCCCTTGTTCAAGATGGCTGAAGTCCCCAGAGGCTTTTTCCTTCCTTCTCAAAGCCATGGAAGGAGGACCCCCCCCCCTTCACTTAAATCCTCTGCTGAATCATGTGACAGAAAGGTAGACCTTAACTCTTTCCTGGCTGCTTTACATGGTCACATGGGGTTACATCAGATTTACATCATGAAGAGAAAAAAGGGCAAAGTTTGGCAGATGATTTATTAGCTACAAATAGTTAGCCCCTCTCTACCAACTATCCAGTGGAAAACATAAACCTACTTTTTTCTTTTCTTTTTTTTTTTTTTTGCCACCAGTAGTTTGCAGAATCTCCTTTGTTGGTATATTTAACATAAAGCCTGTGTGTTTACTGCCGGGTGCCCCTACCCTGAGTCTTCATCTATCAACCTACGGTAAAAAATGTGCCAGTGTGTTGGTGGAAAATTCAAGCTGTTGCATGCAACACAGCCAGTAACCTGCTGAAACTGAAAGAAATGTAAGGTTTGGATGGAAATCCTTTTGTCATGATCTTATTTTGAATGGTACTTTATGGCAGAGGGGGTGAGGCAAGTCTGCAACTGGACTGATCAGCACTCAGGAAAGAAAATGAAAAAAGAAGGTGAGGCTCATAAGGAAGATTTAACATCTTTAGCAAGGACTTGGAGGAAAACAAAATCATCACTGATAAAGTTTGTAGATTACATAAAAATTAGGGGAGTAGTAAATAATCAAGAGGATAGATCACTGACTCAGAGCAATCTAGATTGCTTGATAAACCAGGCACAAGCAAACAAAATGAGTTTTAATATAGCTGTGAACAAAGAATGTAGGCCATACTTACAGGATGGGGGACTGGATCTTGAGAAGCAGGGACTTTGAACAGGATTTGTGGCTTGTGGTGGATAATCAACTGAACATAAGCTCCCAGTGTGATGCTGGCCAAAAGAGCTAATGTGATCAAGGGATGCATAAACAGGGGAATCTCAACTGGAGTAGATAGGTTACTTCACCTCTGTATATGGCACTGGTGTGACCATTTCTGGAATACTCTGGTGCCCACAATTTAAGAAGGATGTTGATAAATTGGAGATGTTGTTCCCACTCCCCTTCCAGAAACCTTCCTACTGACAAAGATATAGTTTTAGAGGGAGAGACATTTTGAGAGCGTAATGTTCCAGCTAAGATTAAAAGCTGTGATTTTAAGGTGAAACTTGAGCTGCTATCAGCTGTACTTTGATGATAATGTTGGTATTTCATGATGACATCTGTTGCCTGTGTGAGCAATGTGACTGTGCATTTTGTTTTGCTGCAGTCAAGAAACACCACAGGAAATGTTATTTCCTGGACATAAAACATGACCACAAATCCTCTCAATCTCCCTCAGATAAAAATCAAATGAGAGACAATGATCTTTCCGGAGGAAAGAAAGAGAATATAAAGAAGGGAAAATGAACATTATAGTCACTCATGAAATGTAAAATTAATTTTGAGAAGAGAAGAGAAAAGAAGACTGGCTTCTTGACATCACCCATGTTTCTTAAGAATCCAGTCTTCTGCCTCCATTTATTCTCACCTTAAGCTATAATTCTCGATTTGTGACACTGTCATTTAACCATAGAGAGATACAATTCTTTATATTCTGCCTACAGTGGAAAATATGAACAATTTTACACTGCAAGAAATATATCACTGCTGAAAAGAGAATTGGCAAAATTGCTTTGCTGCATGGAACCCTGAAGGCTTTGCTCCAAAAGGGTGTGTACATGTTAAAACAACACCATAGTATATGGAACATATTCATCTGCAAATGTACACTCAACATATTCATGTGGGGCATGATCCTCCACTCCCTAAAGCCTTAGGTAAAGCTCATATTCACTATGGGTATGTGTACACTGCAGTTGGGAGCACGTTTCCAGCGTGGGTAGACAGACACACTAGCTTGGCTCAAACTAGCACACTAAAAATAGTAGTAGAGCTGGGGGTAGCATGGGCAGCAGCTCAAGCTAGCCACCCAAGTACATACCCAGGGAGTCTAGGCTGGTTTGTACTCAGGTGGCTAGCCTGAGTGCTGCCCATGCTAACCCCCTTTCCTCTGCCCCACTCAACTTCTATTTTAGCGCAGTAGCTTGGGTGGAGCTAGCATGCTTGTCTACCCATGCTAGGAAGCATGACTTAACACATAGCAGGTGTGTATATTTGTTGAAAAATATTCCCAGTGGATGACGATGTTGTGCTTATACTAACAAAGATTACCAACAAAGACCCTGACTCAGCTCTTGTGCCAGTTTGACACTGTTTAAAGTGATTTTAATGGACTTACTCTGGATTTACAAGTCCAACCAGAATTAGGCCTATATTTTTAAAGTTTAAATGTAATCAGTGTATTAATGTTAATCTGCTCAAGAATTTAATTGCATTAGAACCGATCAAATTTTACCCAGGAAATAACCAAAAGAAGTGGTGATATAGTTCTAAAGGCTTTCAGTGTATCCCACATCTTCAAATTATCTGATGGAAGCACAGATGAGTCTTTCCTCCCTTGCCTACTTATCACCCCAAATCATCTAGAAAGGGGTCTAGCATGGCAGACATAAGGTTAAAGTCTCCAAGCCAATTCTCTCCTGACAACACTCCATTGCCTCCAAAAGGAACAACACCAGCAGAAGATTTGGCCTTCGCCCTGGCAGAGGTCACTTGCATTTTGTTTTTAACATCTTCAGTCAGCCTCTCTCTCATGTTTAGATTCCCTTTTCCCATTCCACTCAGGTCACAGGCCAGGGACGAGGTAACAGCTTCACACCACCCTTCCTTTCTTCTCCTTTCCCTGCAACATCCCCTTCATTCCAGATATTGGGTTGTCAGGGAGACTTCAAAGAGAAAGCTGGAGTAAGAGGGAGATAGGATGATGGCACTGGTGTGGGGGAGAGAATTGGAAGAAAAGGCCCTGTGGAAGGTTTAGATAGCATCCTGCTAGCAAAAGAATATCTATAGTAGCAACACATGCATTGATTGGGCAATAGTTACATAGCTTACAAGCTTTCTGCAGGCTTCCCCTAAGCAATTTGAAGACAGGACATCTCAGCAGTCAGCACCGAATGATGACAAAAATGCTGAAGTCAAACTGAAAAGATGATGAAATCGTGCCATGTTCTGAAGACAAAGTTGACAGGAAACATTAGAAAGAAAAATACGACAATCTGTCCAAGATCACACTCTTGGAACAAGCTACAGAGTCCTGTGGCACCTTATAGACTAACAGACGTATTGGAGCATGAGCTTTTGTGGGTGAATACCCACTTCGTCAGACACATGGACTCTTGGAACAGAGAGAGTTCAGGACTGTGTCAGACCTAGCTGAGAGCACACTACCTACCCTCGACTCTGTCTCATCTAGGTCTGATTCATGGGAGGGGAGGGGTATCTCTGACCCTTTATAACCCCAGGTGCTGTCCCCTTTAATTGGCTTGAATGGGAGCACCTGTTCCGGCACAAAAGTGCTGGACTATTTCATTTGCAGGGCCCAGCCACCCTATGACTCAGGTGTTCAAAGGCTTAGAACTTCAGTTGTTCTTATTCTTCCCCCGGTTAGCTTGGTACTTGAAAGGTTCTTAAGTCGTTAAATTCTTGAGTTCTATGTACCCTTATCTATGTCAAAGATGGTCTCTTGGGCCACAGTACCATTATATGGAAACCCCTTCCCATGAAAAACTTTGCATTGTTGAAAAAAATTCATCCTGAATCAGGACAAAAAGTTCAATGCTTAATTTTTTTCACAGAAAGGATCTCCAGGGAAAATTTTTTGGGGACAACTGAAAGGAAAACTAGATTTTGGTTTTCTCCAACAGAAAATCAAAAATTTTCCTGCAAAATTGAAGTTTTCCCACCAAAAATTTCAAATTTTACCAAGGGAGTATTTTCTATCAGAAAAATACCCTGTTGGAAAATTCTCAACCCTCTCTGTTAATGACATGACAGGGCAGAAAAAGTAATTTGATAAGCCTGATTTTCAGAGGTGCTAAGCACCCACAGCTTCTATTTGCTTCATTTGGAGTTGTGACTGCTCCACTCTTCTGAAAATCTATCAGCACTTCAATGGAGTTGTTGAATTGTTGAACGATGGGCCATTTTCTGTTCTCAATTACACCAATGCCATTGCATTTCATGCCCATATGGGTTGCACGAAAGTAACTGTATAACTAAGAGTAATCAGTAGCTTAATAAGCATTAAAACAAAAGTATCTACCTAAATATATATATACTAAAAATAGCATCAGATCCTCAGCTGGTGTAAATTGCCACAACTTCATAAAAGTCACAAAGCTATAATAATTTACAAGAGCTGAAAGATGTTGCCCACATTTTACAACAGGCAGAAATGCATTATATTTTATTTAAAATTTCATACAGCATTTAAACTTTCCCTTGGTCGCCCTCATTTTTGTTTAGCAGTCCATTTAAATTTAGTCACTGCCTTGTACGAAGGTGAGAGCCAGATTCTCAGCTGGGCAAATTGACATAGTTGCTTTCATTTCAATGGAGCAACATTGACTTACACCACCTGAAAATCTGCCCTTAACCGTTCTCATGAACCAACATGTTCAGAAAACAAACATGGAAGCAAAATATTGTCTCCAAGTCAGAACTCCAACTATAATAAATATATATTTTAAATTAAATTTTGCCTCCTCCCTCAGGAATAAGAACCTTGAGACTACAAAAATGTCAGCTTTTAACAAGTATTAACCTTTTAATTCCAGTATCCTTTTCTACAGGGTTACTGTTGAGGTGAGAAAGCATAATGATGAACTATCCATCACCCAGCTGCTGCCCATGGGTCATTGCACAGCCTTAAACAACCACAGAAAAAAAGATAAATCTTTTGATGAAATACTTACAATTCTTTAGGGACATTTTGAGCTAATGCCAGTGTTTATCCCAGGGTGGTTTCACTGTTGTCAGCAGAAGCATAGTGTTTATAATGCAGTTTGCATCAAAACTGAAACACTGTTCCATAGACTGTATCTGGGCAATATTCAGGCAAGGCACCTGCAGGCTAGTTTGTTAGCATTATTCATAATGCAGGATGCAAGATCAACTGTCAGTGTTCACGAGTGACTGTCCAAATGCACAGAATGGGGCATTCTGAGATACTGAAATTAGTTGGGAATGATGCATTCATCAGGTACCATAAGCATTCGTATTCCTGAGTTACCAAAGAGGATAACTCTAAGCAGCAGCCCTCAGGCTCAGAATTACAGTGTAAGGACAATCTTTACTGGAAAGAAAATGTGATTATACAGAGTATTAAAAGAGAAACCCTGTTTACAGAATAGGAGGTTTGCAATGCGCCCAGCTCTGCTTTTATAGAGAATAAAGCAAAAAAAAAAAAAAAGTGATCCTTTTTTTTTTTTTTAAATTGTGTATTGCCACCTAGCAGGGTATTTTAACAGCAAAGGCCCAGAGGACCTTATGTGCAGCAGAGCGTAATGTTTCTATCAGGGAGATTTGCAGAAATGGAGCACTGTCTTTACTTGAACCAAACGTTCTGTACCTGACAGAATACATTTAAACACAAGGAGGCAGTTGGTGATTTCTTTTTTCCTGTCAGGCATATAGCTTAGGGCCCAGTCCTACAAGGTGCTGAGTGCCCAGGTCTCACGATCTGGCCCTTTGTCTTCTTGCTAGAAAACTCTTGCAGCCCCTCCAGATAGAAAGAGATATACAATTATATTTTGTTTGTGACTGGAAAGTAGATTTATTGAGTTCTTTTCATTCCCCACCATTTCTGAAGTTAGAGAGTCATGCAAAAGGCCTCTGTGGTGTTATTTTATCATTATTAACATACATGAACTTTCAACACAAATATTAACAAATCTTATTCATAACCTCTTTCTTATCTTCGGAAGACTCATTTGTGTTTGGTGAACCTCATATTATGAATTATTATGGCCCATCAGCTCCAAAAGTCCATTAAGAAAAAAAACCTCACCCAGTGAATACAGACAAACAAATAAAAATATTGAGAGGTTTTGTGTCTCTGCTGATACCTCCAGTCTTGGAATCCTCCTACCCATCAAACTCCTTCTCACCAAGAGAAATCCTTCTACATCTTCTTCAGTTCTCTCATTTGGGAGCTCACAAATTCTTCACAAGAAAAGGTACTTGACAGTTAAATATATTATTTGGAGAGTCTTTGGGCTATGAAACCAAGTCCCTTACTTTATCAAACACTACTATTGACTGGAGAGCAAAAACCCCTAAGATACTAAATCTTTAGACCATGAAGGAAAATGGAATGGTTTTCTAATGGAGTATATCTGACTGCCTCTGGCTTTCAAGTCTACTTACTGGGGCATAGATGACCACTCAAACACAGACAGATTTGTCACTTTGGCTTTCAGGACACTCATCTTGTAAAACCATAAAGTAATTGCCAGGACTGTACTGGCTAGACCTTTCCTTGCTATTCATGAGACTCCTGAACTGGATTTAATTTCATGCCAGATTTGACTCTGTCAGTGGAAGACCAACTTAACTGAATTTTTCAGGGGTCCATTATATACGTTGGAGAGAAAAATCTATGGTGTTTATAATTATAGAAGGTTACCTCAGCTACTGGATCACTCTTTTCAATATATATTCCCAATTCTTCATGCAAATATGTTTTTATTGAAGTCTTATAAATGCATTTCTATTTGAAGAATGTCATTTTTACAGATTCCACAGACTGGTTCCATGAAGTCAGTGAAACAAAGCAGATTTACCTGAACTGAGAGTCTAATCCTTTTCACCTTTCTAGTAGGAACATTAATAACCATGTTTTCCTTACTCCTGGATGTTGGCTACAAATCCATGGAGCTTTCCTTATTTACACCAGCTGGGGATATGGCCCTCTAGCTCACAGTTAAATTATGAATCATAAGCAGCTTCATTGAACCTCTTTGTGGTGGCATTTTTACAAAGCAAGGCAGCAGTTTAAAATGGCAGTAATGGAACAGCTCTAGGTGTTTAAATGCCTGTTCTCACAACCTCCACAAAGTGTATGAAGTAAAACCATATTACTGTGTCAAATCATACAGTCCACAGGTGGTGTAATACCTGAGATTGCTGCACCATACTTTCTCTCTTCAGTTTCAATTGTGACAGCCAGAAATCTCTCCAGCAATTATCCTGCTATTTAGCACTAGTCTTTGAAATCAGGATGTTCTGATGTGTTCATACATTCATATACTGTACACTAGGGATGAGCAATCTTGTTTTGTCTAATTTCAAACCCACTCAAAACACTGGAGGTTCAAAAGTTTGGCTTCAACTTGAACAATTGAAAAAAGAGGAACAGCGAGGGAGCAGAGAAGAATAAAATCCAGTGGGATGTAAAATAGATCAAAGAACAGATAGAATGAAAAACAGAGACTATATAATAAGTAGACAGGCACAGGAGAGATTCTAACTTGCATCCTCACTTGTTCCAGCCTATCTTTTATATAGAGAAGAAGCCTTAATACACAGCAGAGACTTTCCAACTTGAAAAACAGGTACATTTATGTAGAACACTGAATCGCCATGTAAAAAATGGGTTCCAACTACAAACATAAAAAAGGGCTCATGAACTCCATCTAATTTTCAAACCTCAAAAATAGTTCATGAGGGTCCCAGAACTTGAAGTCCATAATTTTTGCCTTCACATAAAAGAAATTCCACTCAACACAACAGATGAAGTGTAGCACAGCACATTAATCTAATATAAATCTAAATATAGAGCAAACAGCATTGTAATAGGATGCTTTGTTTATGCATACCCACATAACCTTTATTTTACGCTGAGCAGTCTATGATGACTCATGCCCATGTTTCATCAATGGTAAAACAAGCCTTTTTATGAGTCTCTTATAACCAGATTAGCCACAGTACAGTCATACATTTAGCCTTCAAAAAGAGAAATTCCTACTAGATTTCTTTATAAAAGCTATTTAGTTGTTTTCTGCAAGGATTTTAATGAGTCATTATTAGTCTCCATCAAACTCTGATAGACTTTGCTTTATTAAACACGAGAAAAGAACATACTACCAGTCTTAACTCCTATTACAGGTGGTGACAATACATCCCCTAACAAAACTATTGAACAGAAATGTGGCAAATGGTGGAATGAAGATTCTCTAACTGTTTCTATTTCGATAGAAAATAAAGGAGAAGAATGCAATGAGAAATGCTTGGAAACAGGATGGTGTTTCTTTTCTGGAAAACAGTAGATCAACAAATTTAGAAAGTATGTAGCTCCCTTACAGTTCCTTTGCAAAGATCTGAAGTCACTGTCAAAAATATAGTAAATGAAATTCAAGAAAGCTGCATCAAAGAATCTATTATTGGGCTGGATGCACTATTACACAGAAGTGGAGAAATGACTATCACATAACTATCAAGAAATGGAGAAACTATTATTTTGGTCAGAAACTAGTAGAATTGTAATTATTCAGTGAATATTGGCTGAGATTTTCAAAGGAGCAGAAAGGAGTTTGGTGCTCAGTTCTCACCGAATTTCAGTGGCAGCTGGACTTATTTGAGAAGCCATGCCAACATTTTCTAATTAACATATTTTCCATAGTAAGTTTAAGTCCTGATTATGAGATCTGCTGAAATTGACCAATTCCACTGAGTTCAATTAAAGTTTTGGGTACTCAGCATCTTTCAGCAACTTACTGAGAAAACCTAAATTATAAAACTGCTCGGTTGCTCACTTCTCAGATTTTTTTTTATACTAAAAGGGATATTGGACTCATTATGTAACTCATCTAAAGAAAAATCACTGGAAATGTTTCCTTAAGTGAACTTTTCTAGTATCAGCTACTAAGAAGAATCCCTCACTAGGCAGTCCTCCATAGCAATACCTACCTGATCACCCACTGTGATGCTGAAATTGCAGAGTATTTATTAAGCTGAGGAGAATGATCTTTTCATAAAAACTCTATCTTCCATCATGAATCATTGAATAAATGTGTTTTGACAGCTTTGACGGTAAGCTGTGGCATTCTTATCATATCACACCACAAGTTTAAGAAGTTAATACATCGACATAACTGTTTGTCTTACAAATACAGGTTGTTGTGGTTTTTTTTAAAAAAAAAAGTGGTGTGCTATGCAACAGGGGCAATGCAGAAAAATTTGGGATTAAAGTCCACTGCATAATTTATTTATTTTTTACCAGACCTGATGCCACCAGTCCTGAATCTTCTCATTCAGAGGTGGCATACATAATAATCTGTCACATAATGCAGAGGAACTTTTGTAAATTCTTTAATGCAAGGATTATCATTTACTTGTTATGGGGCACCTGACCTGGAGGCCTCTGGCACTTATTCGCAATCATTTAAATATGTGCTTAACTTTATGCATGTACTTAAGTCCAATTGATTTCAATTGTTAAAAAGTTACATACGTGCTTAAGTTCTTTGCACTGTCAGAACCCCAACGCACTATTCATTCATTCATTCTCCTGCTCATGGAATACAGAGTGCACACTTCAGATCACCCATTTCCAGAGAGTCTGGTCTCCTGCCAATATTGCAGCCTACTCTATTTTAAGGCTGAGCCATGACCATCGGCAGCCATGATGTCCCACCAGTATGTGTGAGGCTGTCCGTGAGGTTTGCTCTATATGGCTTTTACTGGATCAAACTGATGAAGCTTCTAGGCTGTTATGGACTCCAGAATACAGAGCAGGTGGGGCCCTCTACCTGAACCAGCACTGAGTCACTTGGCAAGACATTGGAGGGTGATTGGCCCACTGCCTGACATCCTTATTTGTACCATGATGTATTACCGTAATATACACAACATATTTTTATTTATTATATATAAAATCATCTCCTCTATATTCATTGTGTGTATATCACACAGTGATGGGCTTGGGATAATCTCTGAACAGAAGAGAATTAGAATGTGTTTTAGCTAATCAAAGCAGCCTGCCTCCCCACCATTTGAAAGGTACAAACAATCTGTCATGCATTTTAAAAGTACAGAGAACCCACTACAATTTTGTGGTACCTAAATGGTACCAGTGGATGACGATGTTGTGCTTATACTAACAAAGATTACCAACAAAGACCCTGACTCAGCTCTTGTGCCAGTTTGACACTGTTTAAAGTGATTTTAATGGACTTACTCTGGATTTACAAGTCCAACCAGAATTAGGCCTATATTTTTAAAGTTTAAATGTAATCAGTGTATTAATGTTAATCTGCTCAAGAATTTAATTGCATTAGAACCGATCAAATTTTACCCAGGAAATAACCAAAAGAAGTGGTGATATAGTTCTAAAGGCTTTCAGTGTATCCCACATCTTCAAATTATCTGATGGAAGCACAGATGAGTCTTTCCTCCCTTGCCTACTTATCACCCCAAATCATCTAGAAAGGGGTCTAGCATGGCAGACATAAGGTTAAAGTCTCCAAGCCAATTCTCTCCTGACAACACTCCATTGCCTCCAAAAGGAACAACACCAGCAGAAGATTTGGCCTTCGCCCTGGCAGAGGTCACTTGCATTTTGTTTTTAACATCTTCAGTCAGCCTCTCTCTCATGTTTAGATTCCCTTTTCCCATTCCACTCAGGTCACAGGCCAGGGACGAGGTAACAGCTTCACACCACCCTTCCTTTCTTCTCCTTTCCCTGCAACATCCCCTTCATTCCAGATATTGGGTTGTCAGGGAGACTTCAAAGAGAAAGCTGGAGTAAGAGGGAGATAGGATGATGGCACTGGTGTGGGGGAGAGAATTGGAAGAAAAGGCCCTGTGGAAGGTTTAGATAGCATCCTGCTAGCAAAAGAATATCTATAGTAGCAACACATGCATTGATTGGGCAATAGTTACATAGCTTACAAGCTTTCTGCAGGCTTCCCCTAAGCAATTTGAAGACAGGACATCTCAGCAGTCAGCACCGAATGATGACAAAAATGCTGAAGTCAAACTGAAAAGATGATGAAATCGTGCCATGTTCTGAAGACAAAGTTGACAGGAAACATTAGAAAGAAAAATACGACAATCTGTCCAAGATCACACTCTTGGAACAAGCTACAGAGTCCTGTGGCACCTTATAGACTAACAGACGTATTGGAGCATGAGCTTTTGTGGGTGAATACCCACTTCGTCAGACACATGGACTCTTGGAACAGAGAGAGTTCAGGACTGTGTCAGACCTAGCTGAGAGCACACTACCTACCCTCGACTCTGTCTCATCTAGGTCTGATTCATGGGAGGGGAGGGGTATCTCTGACCCTTTATAACCCCAGGTGCTGTCCCCTTTAATTGGCTTGAATGGGAGCACCTGTTCCGGCACAAAAGTGCTGGACTATTTCATTTGCAGGGCCCAGCCACCCTATGACTCAGGTGTTCAAAGGCTTAGAACTTCAGTTGTTCTTATTCTTCCCCCGGTTAGCTTGGTACTTGAAAGGTTCTTAAGTCGTTAAATTCTTGAGTTCTATGTACCCTTATCTATGTCAAAGATGGTCTCTTGGGCCACAGTACCATTATATGGAAACCCCTTCCCATGAAAAACTTTGCATTGTTGAAAAAAATTCATCCTGAATCAGGACAAAAAGTTCAATGCTTAATTTTTTTCACAGAAAGGATCTCCAGGGAAAATTTTTTGGGGACAACTGAAAGGAAAACTAGATTTTGGTTTTCTCCAACAGAAAATCAAAAATTTTCCTGCAAAATTGAAGTTTTCCCACCAAAAATTTCAAATTTTACCAAGGGAGTATTTTCTATCAGAAAAATACCCTGTTGGAAAATTCTCAACCCTCTCTGTTAATGACATGACAGGGCAGAAAAAGTAATTTGATAAGCCTGATTTTCAGAGGTGCTAAGCACCCACAGCTTCTATTTGCTTCATTTGGAGTTGTGACTGCTCCACTCTTCTGAAAATCTATCAGCACTTCAATGGAGTTGTTGAATTGTTGAACGATGGGCCATTTTCTGTTCTCAATTACACCAATGCCATTGCATTTCATGCCCATATGGGTTGCACGAAAGTAACTGTATAACTAAGAGTAATCAGTAGCTTAATAAGCATTAAAACAAAAGTATCTACCTAAATATATATATACTAAAAATAGCATCAGATCCTCAGCTGGTGTAAATTGCCACAACTTCATAAAAGTCACAAAGCTATAATAATTTACAAGAGCTGAAAGATGTTGCCCACATTTTACAACAGGCAGAAATGCATTATATTTTATTTAAAATTTCATACAGCATTTAAACTTTCCCTTGGTCGCCCTCATTTTTGTTTAGCAGTCCATTTAAATTTAGTCACTGCCTTGTACGAAGGTGAGAGCCAGATTCTCAGCTGGGCAAATTGACATAGTTGCTTTCATTTCAATGGAGCAACATTGACTTACACCACCTGAAAATCTGCCCTTAACCGTTCTCATGAACCAACATGTTCAGAAAACAAACATGGAAGCAAAATATTGTCTCCAAGTCAGAACTCCAACTATAATAAATATATATTTTAAATTAAATTTTGCCTCCTCCCTCAGGAATAAGAACCTTGAGACTACAAAAATGTCAGCTTTTAACAAGTATTAACCTTTTAATTCCAGTATCCTTTTCTACAGGGTTACTGTTGAGGTGAGAAAGCATAATGATGAACTATCCATCACCCAGCTGCTGCCCATGGGTCATTGCACAGCCTTAAACAACCACAGAAAAAAAAGATAAATCTTTTGATGAAATACTTACAATTCTTTAGGGACATTTTGAGCTAATGCCAGTGTTTATCCCAGGGTGGTTTCACTGTTGTCAGCAGAAGCATAGTGTTTATAATGCAGTTTGCATCAAAACTGAAACACTGTTCCATAGACTGTATCTGGGCAATATTCAGGCAAGGCACCTGCAGGCTAGTTTGTTAGCATTATTCATAATGCAGGATGCAAGATCAACTGTCAGTGTTCACGAGTGACTGTCCAAATGCACAGAATGGGGCATTCTGAGATACTGAAATTAGTTGGGAATGATGCATTCATCAGGTACCATAAGCATTCGTATTCCTGAGTTACCAAAGAGGATAACTCTAAGCAGCAGCCCTCAGGCTCAGAATTACAGTGTAAGGACAATCTTTACTGGAAAGAAAATGTGATTATACAGAGTATTAAAAGAGAAACCCTGTTTACAGAATAGGAGGTTTGCAATGCGCCCAGCTCTGCTTTTATAGAGAATAAAGCAAAAAAAAAAAAAAAGTGATCCTTTTTTTTTTTTCTAAATTGTGTATTGCCACCTAGCAGGGTATTTTAACAGCAAAGGCCCAGAGGACCTTATGTGCAGCAGAGCGTAATGTTTCTATCAGGGAGATTTGCAGAAATGGAGCACTGTCTTTACTTGAACCAAACGTTCTGTACCTGACAGAATACATTTAAACACAAGGAGGCAGTTGGTGATTTCTTTTTTCCTGTCAGGCATATAGCTTAGGGCCCAGTCCTACAAGGTGCTGAGTGCCCAGGTCTCACGATCTGGCCCTTTGTCTTCTTGCTAGAAAACTCTTGCAGCCCCTCCAGATAGAAAGAGATATACAATTATATTTTGTTTGTGACTGGAAAGTAGATTTATTGAGTTCTTTTCATTCCCCACCATTTCTGAAGTTAGAGAGTCATGCAAAAGGCCTCTGTGGTGTTATTTTATCATTATTAACATACATGAACTTTCAACACAAATATTAACAAATCTTATTCATAACCTCTTTCTTATCTTCGGAAGACTCATTTGTGTTTGGTGAACCTCATATTATGAATTATTATGGCCCATCAGCTCCAAAAGTCCATTAAGAAAAAAAACCTCACCCAGTGAATACAGACAAACAAATAAAAATATTGAGAGGTTTTGTGTCTCTGCTGATACCTCCAGTCTTGGAATCCTCCTACCCATCAAACTCCTTCTCACCAAGAGAAATCCTTCTACATCTTCTTCAGTTCTCTCATTTGGGAGCTCACAAATTCTTCACAAGAAAAGGTACTTGACAGTTAAATATATTATTTGGAGAGTCTTTGGGCTATGAAACCAAGTCCCTTACTTTATCAAACACTACTATTGACTGGAGAGCAAAAACCCCTAAGATACTAAATCTTTAGACCATGAAGGAAAATGGAATGGTTTTCTAATGGAGTATATCAAATATCTTTAAATCCAGGAAATAAAATACCGGTAATAGGCATAAAGCCGTCACTTGCCACTCAGTCTGGTTGTTGTTGAGTCAACCATGACAACACAACACAATACTCTTACAAAAACAGTATTAGTACCTGGCTGCAAAATGTAAACATTGCCTGAATTTAAACTGTTTTTAAGCCATTAGAGTGTTTATAATATATGTAGTATTTTTAAAAAGGCCTCTTGATTCTTTACTATGTATAAACTAATTCCTACTTTCAAAAGCTCTCTTTAATATCGTTCCCAACCTGCAAGGTCCTCAACTCCTGCAGAAGTCAATGGCAATTGTGGTTGCTAGGCATTCCGCAGAAGGCATTCAGTACCTTGCAGATTCAGACCTTCAGTCATTCCTGCAGTCCTAGAATCCTTTTATTCAGAGCACAGCTATTTGTATGGAGGTTTAAATGGCTACAGCAGAATGCTTTCCCCATAATCTTTCGGATTTCTAAATTCAGTAAAAAAGTAACTGTTCTCATTAGTCATTTCTATTTAACATGACTCCTCTTATACAGAAATGCAGGGTATCCAGAGAGACTACTAATATAGCAGCCAAGCCAGATAGCAGAACACTGAAGTTGAAATAAAAATCAATATTGAGCCATACAGCTTTCAAAGTACGCTGAAAATAAAATTGTTTTCCATGGTAAATGTAATTTAAAAATCTAACATATTCAATACATTTCATATTGATTATTTTAGCAGTATTTCTGAAGGATAATGGATACAGTCTGTACCAGCTTTAATGTATTGGAGTACACGTACTGCTTTTGTTGTCCTAGCAACAGCTAGGAAAAAATGATCTCACAAATAAAATTCAATGGAGAAGCAGCGCTTTACTGAGATAGACAAACTACATAATTTTAAAATATGGAATCTTAAAAACATACTTTATGAACCTGAGTCAATGTTTTCCTAATTAGCCCAGAACTGAGTTTGTAATGGAGATCAGAGAATGAGAAAGGTGAATGTGCATATTAGTTAAGGGTAGTAGTCACTTAGCTAATTTATCAGAGTGGAAATAACACACAAATATTTTATTTGCTCTGAGCACAGTTTTCTTTAAACAGCATGTGCTACTGGTTGGAGCAGGATAATGCGAATCAGGACTTCTGGGTTCTATTCTCAGTTCTGCCACTGTTTCAGTCTGTGGCCTTGGGCAAGTCAAAGAGGAGTCTAATCACATGACGTGTTTACTGGGAGAGCCCTGGGGCCACAGAAGTTGCAGTAGACTCAGGGCTGCTCCATCATCTGGAAGACAGGAATATTTGTCCCAATACCCATGTAGCAGAATAGTGTTGAAGTCAAAGAAAATTATTCCAAAAATATCATCATTTCATTTATAAGTTCTACTTTTCCATTCTATGAAGAATAGAAATAATTAAAATGAACCAGATAATAGTGCACAATACCTTGAGGAATCCTATTGGATCAACCTCATAGGATTGGACCCTATGGGGCTGATCCAATGGAATTAAAAAGGGAGTCTTTCTATTGTACCAATCCCCTTCAATTACCAATCCCCAAGAAACAGAATAACTAGATAAACATTTCTGAAGACTCATATGAAATCGGAATGAACCAAGAGCAAGATATTAATCAAGGAAGGTCTTGAAGAAAAATGGAGAAACAGCTTTGCCAGATTTATGGTTAACTGTACTACTGTGCAGCCACATTTATGTTAGATTATATCTGAGATTATCAGATAAAATGTCTAAACTGAAAGAGATGACAATTAATACTTCTACAAAGATTTTCCATTTACTGGTCAGCCAAATCAGAAAAAGTTCACAGGAAATGGTCCTTGAATTTCCAATGTGTTCAAAATAAGGGCAAATATGAGAAAATAATGAGTACTTTTGAGGGATATTTCAAAAGTGACTAACATTTAAAATATGCCAGCTATAATACTAATATTTACAACTGCAAGGGGGAAATAAACACAAAGTAAACTAAACTATGGGATTGCCTTTGATAATATTGAGCTAAATACATTTACACAATTTAAAGAAAAATATAACAATTGTGTGTACCTTCTTAGAGTAAAGATATTATTTAGAAAAGCATTGGAGAGAGTTTAAACTACTTTAATTCCCAGTAGAGGAGTATGTAATGAAATTACAAGATAACCAGATCTATTTTGGTTGTTTGTTTTAAAAGTACACTGTACACACATTGTTCTACATATCCACAGGGTGATACTTGACAATATGAGGCTACATTGGAAAAAAAGAAATGAACCAACAAATCTTTCCACAATATTGGAAGGCTATTATGCTAACCATTATGAGTAGTGCAAGTTCCCCAGTCTGGAGAGAATGCCAGTGGAAATTTTTTATTGAATATTATTGTATGCCAGTCCCCCCAGCCCCAGAACAAAAATCACAAATGCTAGCAAGACTGTCTCAAATTGAAAGATTTCTTGTCAGATGTCAAATAATCGATAAGAGCTATTTCAGGAATGTATACTCCAAATCACACTTAGTATGGTGTTGAGGACTTGTCCCACCTTGCTGACATTAAATAGATAGACAGATGCTAGCCTAAAATGTATTCACATAAAACTGACGGCCTTTTTGACTTCAGTGTCAGCAGAGTTGGGCCAATGCTAGGTGGTTTTGAAAATTGGACCCTAAATGTATTTCATTATAATTATTTATTCTTTCTGTTGTTTGTTATTGTTATATATGCTGTTATGTCTCGTATGCCTGTTTACTGAAATCCATAATTTATTGTGCCTTATGCTGCTGTATTTTCTTGTCTTACATAACTGGCATGCTCTCTTTTCCTGCTTATGTAAGAAAATTATGTGTACTGCCAACTATTCTGTTTACATTTAATTTAAAAAAATTAGTAACACAAACAACCTGACAATCAGGTAAACCTAATCAGAGGATCAGTTTTAAAAGCAAAAATGTATGGAGACATTCAACCAAATTCTGCACCGATATCCTCCTGTGCAATCCCAATAAGTGCAAAAGGACATCAGTGGGATTGCATGGAGTGAAAAGAGGTCCAGAATATGATCGTCTCTGGTATACTTTGGTAAAGAAAAGAGAATGGAGAGGCATATTTGAAACTGCAGAAAGGATATAGACAGTAAGAAGATAAGATATCAGTGTTGCACTTATTTTAATGCCACTGAAATGAACCAACATTCAGAACTATGAATTCTTCACAACAGCCAGTAATGCTAATACTCACAGTTTTAGGACCGACATGCAGGAACTCGTGATGAAGGAACAGCAGATAATCATGAAAAAAGACTTCTCTAATAGTTAGGGAGAAGATAAAACTTACACTGTCTATTCCCCAAACGGTCCTCTGCTAAATATAGATGTTCCCCAGATAGGTAATCAGTTTCATCTGCCTTCATGATTCAGCATCATGTTAACAAATAAAGAAAAGGTAGAGAAACATGAAAAGGTCAAAGTATAGCAGCAAATAAATATAATATAATATATGAAGACATACCTATCTCATAGAACTGGAAGGGACCTCCAAAGGTCATTGAGTCCAGCTCCCTGCCTTCACTAGCAGGACCAAGTACTGATTTTGCCCCAAAAGCAAGAAGGAAAATGTAAATCCATTAAGCAATGCATACAAGGTATTAATTGGAGGGTATTTCCCTCGCTGACTCATGGCTTTGCACTATCCAGGCAGGTATCCCCCACACAGACATATGATCTTATATTTGCTAGACAGACAACAGCAGCCAGCTCTGTAGCAAACACACACAGTTGTTTTTTTAGATAATGAATGAGTAGTTTCTGACACCAGTTCTTCACAGGTGTGCGCCCTGCTTAGCTAGAGCATCTCTGTTTTACTTACTGGACTCAGACTTACCCTCTCACTCAGATTGTCTTTGTTTTTCTCCACAATTCAATAATAGATTGCTCTGGTGGCAATTAATGATTAGATGAGAACAGATGAGACTTAGGGCATGTTTACACTTACAGCACTACAGCAGCACAGTTGTTCTGGCACAGCTGGGCCACTGCAGCGTGCGTGGTGAAGATGCTTTATGAACTCTCCCATCAGCATAAAAGAACCACTCCCGCCAACAGCATAAGCAATGTCGGTGGTAGAAGCTGTCCCACCAGCATAGCACTGTGCACACTAGCACTTGGTGTTGACGTAGCTTATGTTGCTCGGGGGGGGGAGGGTGGAATAGTCATACCCCTGAATGGCATAAGTTTTGCCAACATACACGGTAATGTACACCCAGCCTAACACTCATACCCCCCCTTTGAACACCTGCTCATGTATGAGAATGAAAAAAAAAATGATGCAGCTGTTATGAGGAGCTTAAAAAAAAAAGTCAGAGGACAATGCAAAAAATAAAAATCTAAAATATGTAGCAAACAGAGAGCTCAGGCACGATTTTTGGCCATGAACGCCAAACCCTCTCCTCAGCACCCAGCCTGTGTAACTCAGCTGGGTGCTGTGAAATTCCACAGGGACAACTGGAAAGGAATCCATCCAGCTTGATGTCACGGAGTGACAGTGGAGCTTAACACACCTTTCCAGGGGAAGGAATAAAAGACAGGTGTGCCTGCCCAATGCCAGGCCCCAGCCTGCCCTTCGCTGCCATTGCCAGTTCCAAATACCCCGCCATGCACAGGGAGTTTCCAGAAGTCTGAACTTGGTGCCACAGAGGGGGATTGTGACCAGTTAAATACTAAGAGATGGCCTCTCACAACATGGTAGCACCACCCTTCAAAATGAAAAACAGGACTAGTCCAGTCATACTAATTTTAACAGAGTAACACACATCCTTGCGCAAACTCCAGCTTTCCACTCTAAAATATTCACCCTGGGCCTGATCCAGTGCCCCTCAAAGTCAATGGAAGGACTCCCACTAACTTCAACCGTCCATTCATCAAGCTGCTAATTCCATGGAGAAGTTCCCTGTCTAACGTTAAGAGACAAAAGAACATGGTTAATGGGTTACCATAGGAAAATCAGTACAATATGTATTTTATAGCAGTTTTTATGATGGCTGTCTCGAGGCACTGTACAGCAAAATCAGACAGTTAAAATAATTATGGAGCTCATTTAAACTAAATTAGAATACGCCAGTGAACAGAAAAGTCTTCAGTCTCCCTTTAAACAGATTGGAGGGCATAGATCGAATGCCGAAAGTCATAAAATTTGGAAACTGAGGCAACTTTGGCAGCTTCCCTTTTTGCTTTTAGAATATACAATACATGAGACTGATTCAGATTCAGGGTCTGACACGTGGCATTACTCACATCTGGAAACAGCAGACTTTTACAAACATGTTACACTTCAACAAAGAATGAGAAAAGATATGTGGTCTGACAGCATCAGGCAAAACTTGGCTGTTTCATTGGCTGAGATCAGGTGTAACATAGCTTCAGTTTGATAAAACAGTACATGATCTGCTTTGGCGGGGGGCTGGTTGAACTAGATATAATAGGCATCATCATCGCTATGTGTGACAGAGAAAATCCGCATTTCCATTGACCATGTCAAGGCTCAGTCTTGCTTCAGGCCTCAGATATTTGCTATCTGGTTAAAGATTAGCTTGGTTAGAATGAAAAAAGCAAGAAGGGCATAAAATTAACACCCAAACCATGTCAAACCTAAGAAAAGTAGAAGCAGCTGCTGTTGGTTTGGCCTGGCATGGCTGCTGTCACTGGCAGCTGCAGGAACTGCTGTACTGCTCTGCTCAGCAGTAAACAGGGTACCAATATAATAAAACATAAGTAAGTTCACAGGAGTGAAACAATCAACCCCAGTGGAATGTTAAAACCTGCTCTGGCAGCACTGAATGTAAAGCAAGCATGAAGAAACAGGTGAGTTTGACAGGCAGGGGAGGAAGGAAGCCAAACAGCAAAGATTGGGAAGGTGTGAGGAGGAAAGGATTGTGCAGACATGGATCCCACACAAAATAAAGAGGCTCTTTGTAACCATTGATGTAGTTATAGCTTTAATTCCAGAGATGCCGGTAATCCATTCTATAGATCATAAACAATCAAGTCAGTCATGGCAGTGTCATCAGGACAGAGACAATAACTGATTCCATTCATAGTTCTTCCATGGTAAAAAAACAACAACATGGATTCAAATATGATTTAGAAATGAACTGCTCCTTGTTTCTAGCAATCAAGTTCACTGCAGGGGAAAGAGAGCCCCTGCTAAACTGCCATTCACACTTATGAAGAGAATCTCAGTTCTGCTAGAAATAAGCATTAACCACTGTTGAAAAAAAAAACAGTTTTGTGACTATGCAAATAAAGTAACAGGCTGATAAAGCAAAACAGTTCTCCCTTGCAGTGTACAAGTTCTGACTGGTTAAAAAATAATGGTTCACGTTTTCATAAGTATTAGTAGCAGATGCTTAGCAGGCAGATAAGTTATTCACCCCTAGAAGCTCTCATTGTGACACATACTCCATGTTGTTGTTTTTTTAAAAAAGAACTGGTTTCAGGCTACCTTTACCATTGGCTTCAACTAATAGCTCATACTTCCACAAGTTCATTGGGTCTTTATACATAGAATCAATTGCTAAGTCCTAACTTACTCCTTATTCACACAAAATTCCTATTGACTTCAGAAGGAATTTTGCCTCAGTTAAGTACCATCCAGATTTCATCCCTAAACTTGCTGGAATCCCATCACTAATTTGTCTGCTTAATTGGTCAAGATCTATCTTATGGAAGACAATGTATGATGGTTTCTGCTGATGGGTGGGTGTCAGAGAGAGAGAGAGAGAGAGAGAGAGAGAGAGAGAGAGAGAGAGAGAGAGAGAACAGAAAAATATCATACTAGGCAAAATGCCATAACATAACACCCTGTTGATCATGGAGATTTAAATGCAAAAACACGAGTAATAGTAGTGGATCAAAACATAATGAGTCACATGAATTAGGACAGAGCAATGAACATGGACACACAGTTCTTTTCAAATAATCATTGTTTTACTCCTACATCACAATGAAAGAAAATATACTTGAGTTCTCCAAATCAACTCCACAGGAACTAAATAGACAATATAAATGTAAGAAAATGTGAAATAGAATATGAGAAAATGGTGTTTTCAGCTGTGAAATCCTGGCAACATTAAAGGTGCTACTAACTGTTTGCAGTGTTTGATATTTACCACAAGAAATAAATAAATAAATATCAAATACTCAAGTTCAAAGTGGTCAGTAACAGTGTATACAGGGCATGTACACCAAAGGTTCAACTTAGTGCTGGATACTGATTAGTCAATATATATATATATATATATAAATGACGGGGGCAGAGACAAATCCCATTTTCTCCCGAGTAGTAATATGAAGATGGAAAAAAGATAGTGAAACAGGAGCTATGGGTTCAGGAGAAGCAGAGAATCACCAAAGCTGGTTTATAACAGTATGGATTTTGAAATTAAGAGACATAAGTTTAATTCTGATCTGACACTAGTTTTTAAACAGATGTTACTCCATTGTCTTCAGTGGAATAACTTGATTTGCAACAGTGCACAATCATATCCGCTGGGTTTGATTCTCTAATCATGGATTTACACTGGTAAAACTCCATTGTCGTCAGCAGAGTTAATCCTGATTTACACTAGTTGAAGTGAGATGGGAATCAGGTCCACTCTCAACAAAGCTGGAACAGATGGATAATAATATGCCTTAATTCACCACCCACTCACCTTACATGAGCTCATCAGCACTTACCACCACCAAGGTATCATGAAGAAATAAAAAACCAAAAATTCTTAGATAGATAAATTAAAAGGACAAAAAACAAGAAGTGGAACAAATTCTGAGATCTTTTCTGGACTTTGTCTCTAACGTTTCAGACAGTGACTTGTTTAGATGCATGCATTGAATGGGTATGAATACTACAGTGAATATATGACATTCCAGACTGCATTTTCTATCTCGCTAAGTGGCAAACAGATTTTAGGGAATCAATAGAGTTGTTTCAGACAGACAGACAGTTAGTTAGTTCTCCTAGTCAAGCTTTGAGCACTTATGTGAAAACAGGGTCAATCAGTGGCCACTGTAACCCACACACCACCTGGGTGTGGTGTTCTGTCCCCTCTAGTGGCACTGAGACCACTTAGAAAGAGAGATTAATGAATCTGCTTTACAACCTTAGCTAACAGTCATGTGGCTTTTAGCTCATGCAGTAGAGGCTCATGCATGTAGCTTCATAGGTGCCAGGTTCGATCCCACCTACTGACAACTGGGGTCTGTCAGTGTTATACCAGGAATGTTCATTGATTCTAGTGTTCCTGAATAGGCAAGAACTGCTGTTGCACACATAACCTACAGCTTTGGAAACAATTTTATAAAGTATAGTGGGAACAAACCATGCAGACCCTTTCATCTGTAGCTGCAGGGTAACAAAACCAAATCATAGACAAAAGAAATTAGCATGTGGCGAATGCAAAAATTTACATAGTACACCTAATTTTAAACAAAGCTGAACAAACTAAAATATGTCTTAGGGCAAGTTTTAAATTATGGTTTCACTTCCATGGCTGGTGTCTGTGATGGATAATTTACCAAAATAAAAACCACCACCTATATAGCATTTTTTCATCCCCGACTCTCACAGTATTTTGCAAAGAAGAGTAAGTATCATTGTTTCCTTATGGTACAGAGAGAAGAAATGACTTGCCCAAGGTCACACAGTATTCCAGTAGCAAAGCAGGAAACAGAATGCAGCTCTTCTGATCCCGAGAATCATATTACCTCCCTGAGCTATGTTGAACCTTCTCATTCCACATTTGGTACCTAAAGAACTGTTATGATAATGACCTGAACCACATGGCCTCGTAGAGTTGTAAGATTCCCCCATGACAGCATGTGGCCTTCTGAACCTTGGATGTGAGCACACAAGACTCAGGAGTAAGTAGACACAGCATGCTCTCTGCTCATCCCATCAAACAAGCAATGAATATGGGTTATGGGGATGGGAGATAATAACAATGTGCTGCTGGTAAGAGTCAGTAGCAGATTATGCCCCCTGCTTCATAGCAAGCAAGAGACAGGGAAGGAATCATGCTACATTGTCCCCGGGGCAGATTCTAACTCTAAATGAGGACTAAGCCCTCCTCCCCTGAAGCAATGAAAGAATGTTATTGACCTCAGTTGGAGCAAGACTGGGTCTTCAGTTAGTAAAATGATAAATGCCACAACATTCCCTCTTTTCTACAGGAACAACCTCACTGTTCCTCCTATTGGACTCTGCCCTTTGTTTCATGTCACTGTAAAAAAGAACTGTAAAAGATGAAGACGACATGGGTGATTATTGCCTATTTTTAAACAAAATAGTAAAATATTGTTGACCACTCATGAAAGCAGCAAAATGTCAAATGTTGCACTTTTACTTTTTATGAAAAATCTCTTCTGCCCAGCACGGTCCTTTCTTTGTTGAGATACACTAAATTGTACCTGACGTACCTACGCTCTACAAAACCAATCACAGACATTTGCACTCTTCATTCTTATTTATTAACTGAGGGAATGGCATCTAGGCCCTGATTCAGCAAGGCGCATAAACATGTGCCTAACTTTAAGCACAGCAATATTCCATTGACTTCTATAGGACTACTCACAACCTCAAAAGTAGGCATGTGCTCAGATACCTTGTGGGGCCCTAATTCTTCCCAGTCCCTTCCCTCAAAACACAGCAGACCTGATCCTGATCTCATAGAGACAAGTCAGGGGAAGCTCCACTGAAGTCAACAGCACTATTTAGACTGTAAATGCTTTGGGGGAAGGGACTGTCTTTCTGGTGTGTGTGTGGGGGGGGGGGGAGAACCTAGCACAATGAGATCCTGGTCCATGACTAGGGCTTATAGGCCTTACCAGAATACAGATAAATAACTACAACAGTATTAAAAAAAAAGAGAGAGAGAGAGATTAGAATCAAGCAGCCCATTTGACGATTAGTCTTTCACTTCTGCTGCCTCATCATTCCTCTGAGCCATCTCTTCTCTTACAAGTACAATCAATGTCAGTATGTTTTCTCTAGGTAAAAATTTAACCTTAGCACCATATAGACCAAAAATGTATGCACATGCTTAAATTTAAGCATCATCAGTTGTTTTGAAGTCAATGTTAGCCACATGCATAAAATATTTTCAGAATCAGGACCTAAATTAGTACCACCTTTTACTCCAGTTAGCCCTGCAGAGTTAAGGTACCTATAAGGAAGTGGGGTTATTATAATGCAAAAATAAAGTTAATCGTTAGCAGTAGTAGTAAGCTATTGTATTCCCAACTATAAAAAATGCCTTTGTAAAACATGTCAGTGACAATTAATTAGCTGAGATTATGATAACTGTTATCTCAGTAGCTCTAAGCCAGCAGCGGGGATCCAGGCCTTGTGCGCTCTAAAATACACAGAAAGAAAATCTCGGTCATGAAGATCATACAATTAATGTAAGGAAAGTTGAAACAAGGGGTGTGACAAACAGAGAGAACAGCAGCAGGAGAAGGAGGGTAATGGTTATAGAAACACATGGTTTCATAGACTACAGTCAGCAAGTTGAGACAATTCATAACAAAACAAACAAACATCAGTAACCCCTACTAGCCACCTGCTTGGCTGTTATCAATTAATAATTTACCATAGTCCCTAGGGAAGAACTGGTTACCAAGGAGAAAGGGGCTGTGGGTTTGTGGACTAGTTTGGGGAAGCGCATTCCATGACTAGGAGGCATCATGAAAGAAAGCTGGAAAGAACTCATGGGAGAAACAGATGAATGGAGATCGAACCTGGCATCATTGGCAGTGCAGAGAAGATGAGAGATGTAGTAAGATACACAAGAGGCTTGAATGTGATGTATGTCACACACTGAGGTTTAGGCAGTGCGATCTAGTTGTCAGAACAGGAATCTTGCCTATGGGTCAGAGCAGAATCCGAGGGCAGAAATGGAGGAGTGGTTAGGGACAAGTCAATGGTCAGAACTAGGTGCCAGGAGTCAGAACAGAATTGAAGGGCAGAGCTAGAGTCATGACCAGGAGATAAGACAGCGGTCAAAGCCAGGACTTCTGAGGGTGGTAGGAACAGGTATGGGCTGGACCAAGGGTCAATAAAGGAAGCAGGTCTGGTACAGCTGCAGGAATGGAACACATTGAGCAGACAGTGTGCTGCTGTTGCTACAAAGGCTTAAATGATGATCTTTTGGCCCTTCTGTTCAATCAGAGGACAGGGTCACTTAGGGAAGGTTTACTGAGTCCATCTGAGCTCACTGGGTTGCTAGGTAACATGCCCAGAACCAGCTGAGTTCCAGACAATACATGGAGGAAGTGTGCCAGTGGAGGAACTGAAAAAGGGAACTGAAATGGTCAGAACAATGGACCAGGATGATGATCCTAGCATCCATCTTTTGGATGGGCCTAAGAGCACTGCAGTGGGTATCAGGAAGTCCCGACAGGAATAGGTCACTGGACTGGAAAGTATTTTACCGACACGTCCTGAAGATGACATTGTGGACATATATAGATGTGTTCTCTTTTTTCATTTCTAATTTTTAATGTATATACTTAGACAAATGCTAACTCTTTCAGAAGTTAAAGTCAGTCCTCTCAGATATTTAAATCTCTTCCACTGCTGAATTAAATTGCTCACTGGTGAATTGCAAACTGCCTTTTTAAAAGAAAGCAAACAAATGATTATTTTGTTGAACAGTGACTGGATACACCAAATTTTCCAGGAATTACAGACATTAGGTACGACTTACTATTCTATCAGTATATGTATGACAGCTGATGGGGAAACAAATTTTGATCAATGTCAATCATACATTATTTCCAATAGGATGATATGCCTAATTCTTGACATGCTAATGAAATATGCCTGATGCTAATAAATGATGACCTGTTAACTCAATTGCATACTGCATCTTTTATTTAAAGACTCTGCACTGTGGTGTAACTATAGATCAAGAGGAAAAACTTCAGAGGTGAAAATGACATTCAGCTATGAAATTAAAACCATGAAAAGAAAATATAAGAATGCAAGAAGTACATGGCTAAATCATTTTACATACAAGACGACTTGCAGTCCCAATAAAAACACATCATTGTGAAAAATGATCACAAGTCAGCAAAACCAACAATGAAACCAAGGTACTTCCCTATTGAGAAGGCGGTATGTGTTTGTGGGGCAGGGGAAAAGGGAAATCAGATACTAAATATTTAATTTAAAGAAGAAAAAGGAATGATATTTTGTAATATTTTCTACAATTTAGATGTATATAAATTAGATGAAAAATTTAGAGACTGAAAATTTAGACACAGTTCCAGCGGGTGGCCAGTTCCAGAGTGTATAAAAAGTTTGGGCAGAATCAAGTGGACAACACTTGCTGTGGCCCTAAATACAGAGGAGCTCGGGCAGCCAGGCAGTGGGGAATAACCTTCTCTAGCTATATTGCAGATTAGCAGGGAATGTGTATGTTTCAAAACATGAACTGGGCCCAACACATCAAGCTGACCCTGCCCCCTTTGTGGTTCTGTTCTTGGAGGGTCTCTGAAGTATGCACTGCACAGATTTTGCAGGAGGCCAGAGTAGGAGTAATAAATGACTTTTGATTGAACAAATGGCAGCTTGAATTGAGTCCCTGGCCTTTAGTTCTATGTACTGTGCACTGGATTAGAGTTTGATTTTAGTCCCATTAATGGAATAGCAAAACACCCATTGGCTTCAACACGAGCAGGATCATTTACTCTGAAAATGCTAAAATAGGCAATTACAGTCAGTGCCAATGCTACTAGTGTCAGAGAGAGAGAATAACAAAGATTTGTTACTCTGTGGTGCTCGCCACCACACCTCCCACATGCAATGTGGAGCGCATTGACAGTGGCAAATTACCACTGAGCTGCTGGAAAACTCATTGAAGTGTCATTTAAACTCAATAGCAAGTGCAGTATTGGATCTTTAACTTCCCTCATTCAAATATTCCTGCACAGCTTTAGTCTATTTTAATTTTTTTATTTATTATTGTGCTGCTGCTTTTTTGTTGTTTGTTGTTTTTGATTTAGTGGGTGATTGGTCCTGCTTTGAGCAGGGGGTTGGACTAGAGACCTCTTAAGGTCCTTTCCAACCCTGATATTCTATCATTCTATTAACAGAATGAATTGGAAAAGCCAGACCCATGGAGAACATCTCTATTTAACTGAGCACTTGCCTTGTGTTCAATGAAAGAAATTCTCCCTTACAAGCAGGAAGAGTTGATTGCACTTTGGTATTCATTATAACTGATTTGTTCTCTCCTAACAGAGCCCTACTCTCCACTCTAGCTGTAGGCAGTGAAAGCAACTTGTTATCCACAGCTGGGCTCAGCATTTTTGGGAGGGCCTTCAAAACAATATTTTTCAGGCCTTCTATCACTCAAATGCAATCACTTCCGGCCAATCTGATCACACAGCTACATGCAGTAGCAGCCTTTGCTCTGGTCCCACACACTTGATGCCCAGAGAAATTGGCCTGGCACCAAGGTGATGAGGAAATACTCTGCAACCTTTCACAGGAGTTTACTTCCTGCTGGAGCATGGAATGAATTGTCACTCAAACCAGTTCTATTCTGCCTCTCACTCAGGCAACTAAATTTCCAATTTAGCCCCCAAAAAGTTAATCGTGACGACAAACTTCATAGGCCTGGTTTACCACTCTGCTACTCCAGTTTTACTTTGATGCAACTCCACTGAAATCACTGGAGTGTTGCCAGCATAAAACTGGAACAAGATTCTGTTTAAAAGAATTTAAAAATCATCGAAAGACATTTCCCCAACACAGATGTTAATGTACATATGAGCAAAGACTTTCCACGAGATATTAGTTACTCAAACTTCAGCAAGAACCAGGCTTACAAATAAAAGTGGAAGGCAGACAGAGGAAACAAAATGACACACACATATTCCGACTCTGAATCTAGACTGAGAG
The DNA here is from genome assembly GCF_007399415.2 of Gopherus evgoodei. NCBI lineage: Eukaryota > Metazoa > Chordata > Testudines > Testudinidae > Gopherus > Gopherus evgoodei. Next base: position 15,213,349 of record NC_044333.1, on the reverse strand, counting down.
TGAGGCAGCTAGTCCCTCCTGAGGCAAGCATTAATTCAGCTTGGACCTCAACAAGATTTACTGAGATCCCCACAACAGAGACACTGAAATGGACAAAGGTACCACAGACATTTGTATTGGCTTGAAATATTTGAAACATCCCAGGAAAGAAAGTTACGAACTCAGACTCTCAAGGAACAAGCAGGACAAGAGAATCTGCGTCAATGCTAACTGAATCATTAACAAAGAACAGCACCACCAAAGCTGCCCAGACAAAGCATCTGCCTGGTATCATGACATAATGAGCATGTACCCATCACAGTAGTTGCACACCTCAGTGAGAGGACATTTCATCATTGGTGGACAAATTTGGGCATCGATTCAGAAAAGTATTTAAAGAACATACTTAGGTCCAGCTCTATTCAGTAAGGCATTTAGGACTCAATCCTGAATCCTGGAGTTTTGTCACTGAATTGTAGAGGTGCAGGAACAGATCGTTAAACATGTGCTTAAGCTCCCATTGACTTAAAAGTTAAGCATGTAATAAAGCACTTTGCTGAATAAACATGGAGTGCTGGACTGGGGCCTTAAAACAGGTATTGCACAAGCAACATTCTAATCTGCCTTTGCATTTAGGATCGCCAACCATCCGGGATTGTCCTGGAGACTCCAGGAATTAAAAGATTACTCTTTAATTAAAGATTATGTCATGTGATGAAACCTCCAGGAATACATCCAACCAAAATTGGCAACGCTATTTGCACTTTACTCATCAAACCATGTTGCTGTGTGTTTGATGTGGGGCAATGTTAAGCAATGCTCTGACTTGGTCTTTGAAGAGAATGCCATCAATGAATTTCAACAGATTTTGCATAGTTAATTCTTTAGTGCATATCAGTTTCATATGCACATATGCCAAATGTGCAATATAAATATAAAATAGTCTAGCTAATACAAAAAATAAGTCAGGGTCCATACACGTATGTATATTATGCAATAAATGTAATATTAAATAGAATTATAAATGGTAAATAAATTTGCTCCTTTTACTGGTATGATGCATATAATTTCCCATAAAATCCAAACATGTATTATATATGATCACTGGAAAGGAAGCATCTAAGAATGAACAAAATCCGACACAATATACATTTTTAATGCTGACAGTAAACTAAGAGGATGTACAATAAATAGGATGTCACTGTATTATTATGTAGTTTAAACTCAAAGCTTCTACCTTATTATGCTTTTACTCCTAAATATTTCTGCCTTTACACAAAAATAGGTTTTGAGAAAGGAGTTGGCTAATAATTCATTTCAGTTTCATATTATTTAATACTAAATTAGCATGGAATACAATCACAGTAAATGTGACATTCAATTCAATTTCAAATGTACGGTAGGGTCATAATAAGTAGTGATATTACCATAAATACAAGTACATCAGTAAATACAAGCCAGCTAAAGTGATGCTCTAGAAGATCTGTTCATGCATGATACTGAAAGTCTATGATTAGCAGACAAGGTACTGCAGAAAAGAAAATATTAACTGAGAAATCATTTTACCACTGTAACTTCCTTACTTCACCAAGTTTTGCATTATTCAGCAGAGAATTAAATTTAACTTGATTTATTTAAAATGAGCAAAGTCACTAGATAAATGCAGTAAATTAGCAGCTGTGACACAACTTTTCCTTTCACTTCCTAAAAAATTAGAATTGAGGCCATGACTTATGTATTCTTTCCGCAGAATGGAGCGCACTATTACAGAATGCATTTGCCAGAAGAATAAATCATGATTGACAAAATGAAATTTGTTAATACAATGGTTTGAGGCAGTTGACAGAAGTTTTTGTCAACAGAATAGATTAAGGGATTCAAAAAATGAATTTTGCAGGTGGAATGGCTTTGATGTTTCTGATGAAAAGTATTTTGTTGACAGAATGGATCAGAGTGAAAAAATGCATTTTCTCAACACAAGAGTTTTAGCTCTTTGACAAAGTGTATTTCATCCCCAGATGTTTTGGCTGAGTTGTCAATTATTCTCTCTGTCTGCCATTAACCAATCACATTGCTGTCGACTAAAAGCTTTCCTTAGTGGCAGCTATGGGGGAGATAGCTGAAGGTATTACAAGAGCTCTGCAGCTGGTCACATTGAACCATTAGCTATGATAATTTAGTTACTTTAATGTTCATTAAGTGCCAACTGAGCCAAACATGCCTATGGAATAAGAGATTTTTCATTATTCTCCTTTAAGTCCTTTCCTTCACCTTTAGTCTAAGCTATGCCCCCCCGGTTTGTCTGGTACACTATTTATTACAATATCCATTGGGTACTTAATAGAGTTTGCTGCCTTTCTTTCTTGCTTTTCCTTATGGAAGTTGCTCCCTCCCCCATATAGATTAAGGCTCCAGCTCTGCAAACACTCACTCTTGAGTGCTAAAGTCTAAGGGTTAGATTGTGCCTCTAGGCACAGCTCGAGCTGGTGCATAAATGCCACCCTTCCTGGAGTACCCTAGGTGTACAACCCTCACAGTCACAGTTCCTTCCCTGCTTCCTCTGTGCTCCTGGAAATGAGTAAATCACATCACCCCTTTTTGTGGAGCAACTTACTCCCCACTGAGTGCCTGGCCAGCTTCTCTGCCTGCCAAGTAGTGGTGGGTGAGGGCCAGGGCTTCTACTGCTTCCTGTTCCCTTCAAGCACTCCCCATTTGCGGTGAGTAGCCCCTGGCCTGGGGCGGGGGGAGTCACATGCTTAGCAGGGCCAAGTAGACGAGTTAAAAGGGCATTACTCTCTCTTACTTTTCTTCATGACTAAGGGCTGCAACAATCTAGCCCAGAACTTGTGTGTTTCTAGTTTAATACTCAGAGCTTGTTTGACTAGTATTTGAGGAGTAGACTGTCAGTCGGGCCTCACCTTGGCAAGCCCTGGTGCCCCGTGAACACTTAGTATCTGTATGGGCTGGATGTTACACAGACACCCCAAAATCAACATACACAAATGGGGTTTGCCTATGAAAATCCTATTACCTGCATACGTGAGATTTCAGATGTAGAAACAGAGATCATGGCTTATTTTTATCTCCTGCCCAGCCCATATTCAGGAACGTGAACATAGAGACAGAAGCAAAGGGACCATGCAGCTAGACCAGGCCAGCTGAATGCAGCAATAAAAAATTAGCGAAAGGAAAGGAATTGTGTCTGGCTCAGAGAAGGGAAAGGAAGGGAAGGGCCAGGGCAGGTACAGAGAGAGAGCTGGCGAACAGCAAGACCAGAGGAAGGCAAGAGATAACATAACTAAGGGCCAGACTTGAGTGTAAACTCCAGCCCACCAGACTAAGGCTCCAGACCAGATGTGCCCCGAGAGAAGAAGCTGGACAATACCAAAGCAGATTCATGTGGAAGGAAGTAGCTTTCTCAGGCCAGACCAGAGCTGTCTAGGTAACTGTGAGTTTATGCCAAAAACAGGAGAAGTCCTTTTCAAGGTTACTCTCAACAGGTCTTAAATGGACACTTCTAAAGTACCCTCATGGTCAGGTGGTAACCTCACATTTGGAAAGTAATTCTAGAGGCTTTCCATTAGGGAGCCGTATACCAGTACCTGTCACTGATTCTTGGAGAAGACTGGAGACCCACAGAACAAATGTAAAGAATTTAGAGAGCTCAGAACATGTTACAGAGAACAGTTGTACAGCTCGAAAGGGTGATACACTGCTGAATATGGACAAAATTGTATTACCCTTAATCATGTTGGAGTACTATTCAATATAATAATAGCACTGTAAAATCTGATCCTAGATAGTTGTTATTACTAATAATAATACATATGGTCATCTTAGCTAACATAGCTGCTTAGAGCCATGTAAGTTCTGGGGCTAACCTCATCTCTTTTAAAAGGCAATACCTATGTGTTTCTAGAGAAAGGTTTATCAGAATAATGGGAGTCCTACATATTTCACTTTAGATGGTTCGTTATATTCTGTGTTCTAACTAACACTGCCTGCTCTATTGTCACTGTCATTAAAGTGTTTCATTGTATTCCCAATAGCTGCAGGACAAATAATCTGTGCTCTGTGAAACAGAATTACCCCTTATAAATAACTACATAAATCTAATTATCTGTGAACATATTCCCCCTTCGTAATTTGAGTTCTGATTAACCTCTGTTTATTCAGCACTATGCAGTTTTTTCTTCTTTACTTTCCTCCTCCAGTGTCATTTTGCTTTCCACCTAGAATCTGGCTTTTCCAGATCTCTAGCATTTTGGCGTTTAATTCATATCAACATAGCACAATCAGTACTGAATCAGTACTTCTAATTTATCTTTCCAGCATCAATCAGTAAGTACATTTTTTCTAATGGGCTAAGTTCCCAATGCTGTTTCAAAATATTTCTTGATATAACTTTGCAGATAAACACCAAGACTGTTGATAGCAAAGTTATTGCACCTGCAAATTTTAATTGGCCGAAGAGACATATCTTCTTAATTGTTTTAATTCTTTGCTAGCCTTCTAACACAGGACTTTCTGCTGCACAGTGGGAATGAATTCACCTTGTGACTGTGATGACATCGTGACGTGAAATGCAGACAGAATTGATTAGTCAGTATGTCTCAGCCCTTGTAGGGTTCTGGAGATGTACTTCCAACTGGGGGCACAGAGAGTCCCCCCACACAGAAATAATGTGTTTGAATTCACTGCAGTTACAAATGATTAGATGTGCATGCAATTAGTCAGTCTGAACAGGCAAAACACTGTGCATCTGAAGGTTATCAGGCGCACCTGTTGTATCCACATTTGATAATTTAATCCATGAAGATGGACTGATAAAAGAACATTTTACTTTACTCATTTCCTACTCTACTACCTGTATGTCCAAGGACATCAAGAAACTAGGAGACTTTACCACAGAGATTCAGCAATAGTAAAATCAAGGAGTAGCATCATTAATAATAATAATTATTATTATTTGTATTGCTGTAGCTGCTAGGAACCCCAATCAGGGGCCAGACCCCCTTGTGCTAGGCACTTAAACACAGAACAAAAAGACAGACCCTGCCCCAAAGAATTTACAATTCTATTGCCAGGACCAAACACTGTTAAGACCTTTAAAAATCCAGGGAGACGTCCTAGCTCTACTGAAAACAATGGTGAAACTCCCATTAATGGCCAAGATGTCACCTTTAAATTCTTATGACAAGATCTTTCAAAAGATTGCAGCCCAAACTGAGACTCCTCAATTCATATAGAAAATTGATCAGAGCAGTTACGAAAAAGAGGCCACTTAGGATTTACTTTTATAAGCATCCTAACTCAAGACTTTGAATGTAATTCCAGAATCAGTGCAGGCCTAACTCACTTTTCATTAAATTCACTGGGATCAGAGTTCCAAAGGAGAACAATTAGGCCACTTCTGTGTGCTTTTGAAAAAAAAATAATCACACCATTTGCTAAAAATATGTTTGGGGTTATTTGGGGAGGGGAGGAGGGATAGGTATTTTGCACTGCCAAAACATTTTGCAGATTTTTCTGTAAAGTCGTTTCTGATACAATCAGCACACAAATTTATTTAACAACTCGTCTTCAATATACTATTCTATAAAGAGGACTGAAAAACAGAAGTGATTATTTTTTAAAGAAAAAACGTTAGGTTAAAATTGATATTTATTCAAAAAGCAAATATTCTTACCTTTGTTATAAATGATACCCATTTCTTCCCTTCAATCCATCTTAAGCTTTGTTACTAGCCTATTAATTAAAAGGGATATTAATTAGAGTTGGAATGAAGAAGACACAAAAAATAGAACATGATATTAATTATCCATCATGTTATTCTGTACAATACCTTGACCAAGCAATCATGCTGCTGAACACGAATCCCTTCAGCCAAACATCTCTAACACTTCTATCTGTACTGGCATTTATAGTAGCTCTTCTCTTGCACTTTAGGAGAAATGTTCATCTCAAAGAAATGGTTTCTGAAATGCAATTATATAAGGAGATCTGTTAATGCATAATTAGTTGACACCTTGTATGTAATGTAATGTAACTACACTACTCAACATCAGTATAAAACACACTGCTATCAAGATCAACGTATTTGCATTTTATAGTGTGACACCTTACTTTGTGATATTAAATAAGCAAATGGGATAACACAGGAGACTTTGGTTATTACAGCTTTGTGGACGATGAACATGTATTTTTAAAGAGAACACTGTGAACCATTAAACAATTCCATTGTCATTTAATAGGGTCACAGCTTCTTCTACAGAGGGGATGCATTGAAGAAGGAAAAGAGAGAGTAAGATATTTATTAAGCAAGATCACCATCTAAAGGCTGTAACTTCCTGTGCATCCATTGGGGAGGTGGTCTTAGTTTAGCTCTCAATCAACAGAAATGCATCTTTAACTGGCAGTCACAGCAAAGAGGTCAAGGACTAAAATGGCAATGGGGACTAATGGTGGGATCCACAAAGGGACTAAGGGATTGTAGCACTGAGCACCACAGAGCCGAACTTTAAGGTACCTAGGAAAAATCACAGGAACAACACTGTGATTCACAAGCTGATTTAGGCACCTAGACTCCCTATACAATGAACAGGGGGAGAGATGCATGCCTTAGAATGTCATCCATAAAAACCAGTACACTAGGAGGGAAGGCATTTAAGCTAGCCAATGGGAGAACCAACGACAGGGGTGTATGCTAAGCCCTACCTTCTAGGTGGGGATACGCACCTAAGTCCAGGCTTCAGGATGGTGCCTAACTCTGCTAGTGATCCACAAACAGGAACCTGAAGTCAGCTACCTGAGATGTCTAAGACATTTCTTGCAGGAATGAGTTAGGCACCTGCTTTGCTCTACACAAAATGGCTGAGGAGAAGATGGTACCCACCTTAAAAACTTTTAGCCCAGTGATTAGCGTATTCTCCTGGGATATGGGAGACTGAGGTTCAATTCCCCCCTCTCTGTTAGAGGAGAAGAAAGGATTTGAACTGGGGGTCTCCCACCTCTCAAGAGGGAGCACCAACCACTGAGCTGATGTAGGCCTTTAGTACCAGTTTCCTAATAGAAATCATCAATACCCACAGCTCCCATTAGTGATAACATATTTTAATCATAACTTTCATAGGATTTTTAAATTTAGTTTTCAACTGAGATTTAGCCAACATAATTGTAACTGGAGATTCTAGTTTAAACTGTTAGCCAAAAAGTGTGGTCGAAATAAATAAGATCTTTTAATTACGTTTAAATTTTTTTTAAAAATAAAATATTATATATCTTTTGCTACTCATTATTTCAACGCCCCAAGCCATCAGCTTCATGTTGCTCCTTGTCTGGGAAGTGGTGCAGGGCTTACAATCCGAGCGCATACAGAACAGGAACAGTGTTCTCAAGTACCAGAAATGCCTAACAATTTGTGTCTTGTCTCATGTAAAGATGATGGAAAGGGTCCTGATTTTGGATGAAAGATGCTGAAATGCAGAAATTCCAATCAATAATAAATAAAGAAAAGAGGTCTCCAAGTGCTTCAAGCCTAAGCGAAGCTGAACATTGAGTGCAGGACTCTTATTATTATTGTCCAATTGTATTCTGGTAGCAGCCACAACGTGCTCGGCATTTTTCAGACATACATGTAGAGTCAGTCCAAAAGTGATTACAATCTAACACCCTGATTCTATAACCTGATCCAGGAAAACCAATTCCTGGACCAGCATGGATACATCTTGCAAGACTGGGATCCAAGAAGACAAGCAATGTATAAAGGCTGGACATGAGGGATAAACACATCATAATATATATATAAGGTATATTGTATTTAATTTTTTAAAAAGTACATTATCTCTAGTGTGCCAATATAAGCTGGCTAATTTCATGCAGATGACTTGGTAGAAGAGGTCTTGAGGAAAGAGCAATGGCTTTACAGATCAGTTAAGGAGGATTTGAAGGGCAATGTGAAAGAAAGTGCAAAGTGAGTTGCAAAAGAAGCAGACTGAAAAGCAGCCAATGTTGCCATTGTTGGCAGAATGGAGGGAGCAGGGAGGAAGGAAACGTGGTAAGAGAAAAAACTATTAACTAGGAAGAAAGACTTGTAAAGGACCTTGAAGGAAGCTTGAACTTGTGATGAAAAAGGGTGAAATCAGTGGAAGGACTTGAAAAAGAGTAGTGTGATCAAGCAATGAGCAAAGGGAATGACCTTAGCAGCTGTGTTTTTTATAGACTGGAAGGGGTGGTTTGCTTATTAGAGAGGCCTGAGAGGAGGAGGTTACCATAATAAAGATGAAGGCCATGATGGTGATGGCAAAAAAGGCCTGGAAAAATACTAGGATGAAGAAAATTATAGAGCTGTGCTAGGGGAAGGTAGGTAAATATGGGAGATCACTGAAAAATGTGTGATTAGAATTAGCATGGCTTATGAGTAAAACCGGGGAAATAAAAAGGAAATAAAGATATCTAAAACAATTGGGATGTAGGGAACTGTAGGATATTAATAAGGATCACTGAATTGAGACTAGTGAGAGAGTCATAGTGATACAAGGCATAGATCTGGGGAGAGTTTTGTGATACTGAATAGAGGTTATGCTGAACATTAGACCCCCCCCCAAAAAAAATTAAAAAAGTAATCTTGCAAATGTTTGAAATACTTTTGGCATATAATGGGGAACTGAGTGAGAATGCTCAGGTTGACAAGAAATGTCTTCTTAGCTTGATGTAGTGTGCATTTTAATACAATATCCAGAATTTTAAAATTATCCTAATATAAAACTTCAACAAAAGCTGATAGAGGGCTTACTGTATCCAAAATTTACATGAAAATAAAAGACGTTTGCCATGATCAGCAGAATTATGAACAAATTTATTCAGATAAACCATTTTTATTCAAAATGACATTTCTATTAAGTATACAGAGAGTTGATCTTGGAATGCCATTCTGGACAAATTCTATTCAAATAAGTATTTGATCTGAATATAAAAGTTACTATGTATGACCAGCTGCAAACTGAATATTAACTTAAAACTTAATAGAGCACACATCTTCAAAAATGGCTTTGTTTATTCCTATGGTGTATGCTGTACAACCTTGGTAAAAGAGAACCAAAGACTGAGGTCTGATTGTAATCTCACTTACAAGGGACCAATTTGTGAACTCTTTGTGCACAGTGATGAGCAGTTACTCCCATTACTCACACAAGTAGTCCCACTTAAGTCAGAATCCAGCCCTCGTTCTTGAAAAATTCATAGATACTCCCATATGATCACTACAAACTATAGCCTTAGGGTTTGCAATCCTAGTGGCATCAAAGACATTAATATGCTTTGTTCATTTTTTTTGTCATTAAATATGAAAATGTTTTTATATTTCTTCAGTAGGAATGATCAAACATTTGAGAACACCTGTCAGAAAAAATTACACCACCATTATTACATTAGATCAGATGTTATATTAGTGGCAGGACTTAGCTCATTTGAAGATCAATCCTTCAGGATTGTTTTGTTTCTGTTCTAGCTGATTTTTCTCTCTTTTTGGTGGAATACAGATATCCTTATAAACATACCAGTCAAAATTTCCCAAACGTATTCCCATAGGGTAAGTGTTCAAAGGTGAGCAAGTTTCACTCTATAGATAAAAATGTTACCTATTAGAGTAAAGTTTGATAAGCAGAGAGGAAAGAAACACAGAAGAATTTTATGTTAGTTTCATTTTCAGTGTAAGTCCTGGATTTTGTAGATGTAACAACATGCCAAGATGGCCTGCCTGCAGAGAATTAACCTGTGAGTTCTGTATCTAATAGCATAAACTTCTATTACTTAAGCTAGAGGACCTGGGCCATTAACTCAGTAGCAGATTCCTAAACTTCAAAACATGATCCAACTAGAGGGAGAAAAGAGTCACACTGCTTTAGTGCGTGTTACAGGGACAATGGGAAACACCATTTCTTCAAGTCTTGGAGAATTTACTTATCACTATGTGAATCAACATGAGAACTTCCATTTCCAGCCAACTAGTGAGTGGAGTAGTTTGTAGTACTTTCCCAGGACAACTCTTGCCATTTTTCAGAATCCACCCTTTGTTTCCAAAGGAAAGGCACAATTCGGCCCTGTACATGTAAACAGTTTGAACAAGTCTGACCACGAAATATTCATATCTACCACACCTGTGACTTAGAGTTATGATGGAGATATATGAAATAAATATTATGGCGGAGACCATTTAAGTGCTTCTGTTTAACCTCTTCTTTGTCCAAGAGCAAGGGGAGACAATGTCAAAAATTGATATATATAATTTTTTAATTTGCAGTATACAACTAATCTGTGAAAAATCTCTCTCAGGGAATAGGATTGAGGTGAACAGAACAGGAATATTCAGAAAAGACACAGTCACAGCTACAGGGCAAGCTGTGCAGGAGACCCTTTCAGTCCCTCTCAAGTGCACCCCTCAAGCGACAAGCCTGGCTTCCTGCACCTCACTCTGGGTGGAACCACATGGACAACCACTCTCATGGATTTCTGGCCCACTGGTTCCAAACAGCGCCAGTGTGACAGGCCCCACTGGGTTTGGCACCTGTAAGACCTTTATCTCTGGGAGCCTTTGACTCAAGCTGATTGAAGTGATTCAAAAACAGCATCTTCAGACTAAAATGGCGTTTAACTGACAAATGTTAGTGTAGCAGGTGGGAAAATGGGTTAACACATATACATATATTTCCTTACCTACACTTGTTCCAGAGCTGAAGTAGGTCCAGCTTAAACCCATCTGTCGGTCATGAGAGTCAGCCTGTATGCAGCAGTCCTTGTCTCTCTCAGTCTGGGTTGTCAGCCTCAGTCTGCTGACAATCCATCCCTCCTCCTTCGCTAGGCCAAGATCTTTAAGATATAAGATTCTTTTGAGCCTCGGGTTTGGTCGGAGAAGAATACCGCTCACTAGAGTAGGTGGAGCCCAGAAGAGGTTACTCCCAATTGATAGCTTCCGTAGGCACCTTATATTTGTCATTGTTTTGGTTCCTGTTTTTCACTTTAACTGCCTCCTCTGATTTAACTCCTGGATGTCAGGCACGTAACTATCAGGCAGGTTAAAATCTAACAGATAACCTGAGGGTGTGACAGGGTGCTGGGCAAGAAGTGCTGACTCAGCCCACACACCAGGGAAGTAAATTGGAGCTGGCTAGAGAAAACCTGTGCCTAATTGGTGAAAGGGAGACAGCCGCCCGCCCAATTAGCCTGGGGCTATATAAAAGTCTGGGAGGGAGGAAGGAAGCCGGGAGTGAGAGCGAAAGCAGAGCAATAGCTCGTCCCTCCTGGGTGCAAACACTAGAACCCAAGCAGAGTATGGTGAAAAGGTGGAGGAAGCACAACATGTAAATAAACGAAACCTGTGATTACTGACCCCCAGGATTTCTGAGTGACTTTGTCAGCACAGCAGGGGCAGGAACCAAAAGCACCCAGCAGGACCCTGCTACAGATGGGCATACAATATTTAAAAAATACTAAATAACTTCCTTATTCTCCACAGAATATAATATAGATTAACCAAGAGAAATCACCACCCTGTTTCTAATGGTTGCTATGTTTGATGATCTGTAGAAGAGTAAGAATATAAAAATAGGATCTGCAAATCAGACAAGTTAGTATACAAATTATAAAGTTCAGGCACAAGTTTTTCACAGGACACCATCAGGAATACCCTCTTCCCAAAGACTGCAATATGGCCAGGTACATTATTAAGATTTCTACCTGTCTATGAAAGGTACAGAACCATCATTACTGGAGACATAATACCAGAATAGAGAAATCATTGCTCTGTTCATTATGCAATTCCCACGTTACTGTTATCCAACGTCCTTTATTATTGCCACAGCATTGCCAAATTTCATGATTTTTAGGGCCTGGCTCTTGATTTTTGAACACTTAGGGTTGGCAATACTGTTGCCAACCCCATCAACTCATTGTTATCCATGAGCTCAATCCTGAAAGAGCCAAGTACTCTGGCACCAATCCAGCAATACACTTAAGTGCATGCTTAGTTTAAGTAAGATAAGCATGTGCTTAAGAAGTTTATTGGGTCAGATTCAGAGTGCTTTGCACATTGAAGGACTGAAACCTATTTGGTTACATGTAATTATTCTGTTATATATAATAATTAATAATGAATTGTTAGTATTGGGTCCCCTTTCCAAAGCACTTAGGGACCTGTACAATACAACACATACAATATATTAGGAACATCACTAAACACTACCTTATTAAATACAAAGAATTAAAAAACAAAAAACAAACAACAAATGAAGGGTCCACTTTATATAACAGGAAAGACGGGTGGAAAGGGAAGACAATAAACAGAGATCCGATAGCGTTCATTTTAAAGTTACTTGGAGAGGAAAAATAGTTTAAAGAGGTTGTGTTCGTTTTAAAAGGAAGATGGATTTCAGGTGGAAGATAGACCTATAGTGTTTCTCCCACCTCCAGCAAAAGCACAAATGCCTGCCCACATCAGAAACAATAGTGGGAATCAGACCCAGAGGATATTGTAAGACCACAGAGATCTAACTGTACAAGGGTCAAGGAACAGGCATTGAACACAGTTAGGGTCTCAACAAGGTCTCAGGGATTTAGAAGACAGTAGGCCTACAATAGGTGATTTTAGGTATTTCAATTTCAGGGTATCTGAGTTGAGATACGTCAAAGCACTTTCTGAAAATCAGGCCCTTTCAAGTTCTCTCAACCTCACTAGCTGCTTTTGAAAACTGAGCCCTTAGTGCCAATTTAAAGCCAATTTGGCACTTTATAGGCAGTCAACAGAAGAGAGCCCAAGCCATAATATGACCAAGCAGTTCAAACCAATGAGCAGTTATGAAACTGACCTCTGAAGAAGCTGAAAGTGACAGGGCAGCACCAGTAAGAGGGAATTACAATAATCCAGCCTCTCTATCATGTGGGAATATGTTACTGTTGCAAGGTTGCTGTGGGATAAAAGCAGGGCTAATGCAAATTGCACAAATGAAAACAATTTTTTGTTGTGAGCCCTCAAGAAAAAATTCACCGTGTGTCTTTTAATTTGGAGCTTTATTGCTACCCACAGGACAGTAGTGGAATTTTAGACAATCACAGCCCTGAAATCCTGATTGGCATTAGGAGTTGCACTTAATTTTTTTTTTTAAATCCTCACTGCTTCCCCCCATCATGGGACCAAACTTATTCCTCCAAGGTCTTTCAGCTCCTACCTCCACCAAATGTCTTGGTAAACAGAGGGTTTCCCTGAAGATTGGCAAATTGTCCAGGACAAGAAGCTACCAAAATAATCTACATTTCCCAAACAGCCATAGGTATTCATCCATCCTGAATAAACAGTATTTAATCAAACTTTGTGACATAAGATCTCTGGTTACCCTCTCATATAAAAATGTATCCTGATACTACTGTATTGTAGTAATTTCTACTTTTCTATCAGTAATTTCTGTAGTAATTTCTACTTTTCTATCAGTAATTTCTACAGCTATCAATCTTGTGGTCCAGTCTTCAGATTTGGCTATAAATTAAGTAGGCCAAAATTCATTTCTTTTGTAGCATGAATAAAGAGACAAGTTGTGTCTCTCTCTCTGGTGCTGGCTGTTCAGAATGGTCATCCTGTTGGTGGAGAGAGAAAACTTCATCAAGAAAAGACTACATTTAAGTGTTTTTTATTATGGAAAGACTGTTCTCAGTGATAGTGAACAGCCTGGTAAACATAGAGAGGTTTCTGACTCCAGAAATGAATATATATATATATATCAAAACCTATAGATATAAAACATGACAAATGAACAAAGAGATCATGTAAAGAACATAGGATGAGGCAGGTCTGGTAGCACTGTCCTTTCTATACAACAGAGTAAACACACAATACAATTACAGGCAACCATCAAAGGTGGCCAGCTAGATGCTTCACATGAAGAACACATCAACCTAGATAATTTGGGAATGAGCAGGTATTGTTTACTCATACTGGGAAAGGAAGCCACAAATTGCCCCTCCTTGTACCAGAGAGACCTCTTGCACTTTCCAGCACTGCCTATCTTTCAGCATTTCACCACTGGATGGCTGTTGTAAATTTCCCTGGGGGTCCCGCAAAAAAGGCTGTTGTAAGGATTAGTTGAAGCAGTACATCTCCCCCATCCATCCCAAACTCATCCTTCCCCAGTTAGCACTTTTGGGGAAGTGTTGAACCCCACAAATGGATAGTGAGGTTACAGCCTCTTACCAACACCCCAGATTTTTTCCAGAAGACTTTTTCTCACCAGGGTTCTTCTGAACCCTGGTTTATGCTGATGGAAGTCAATATGATCCAAGGGTGACTTTAACCTAACATGAGAAATGATTTTTAGCATCAAAACATCAGATACTATAAATGAGTGGCTTCTAGAAGACGGATGGAACCTTATCAACAAGCTTCTACAAGTAAATGTACACAGAATCAGTGAAAAAGCTATACAGGGTCAGAATGTACCAACAAAGTACACCAAGCTATGCCTTTTCAGAAGGGCAGTAGAGATGACCTGGAACAGAAATACTCATTCAAATAGAACCATTGGCAGTGGAAAAATACTGGTTTCTCATGTATACTCTGACTTTGTAATTGCTATTTCAGGTAGCAATCATTAAACAAGCAAATAACCAACCCACAATAGAGAGATAAGTATCTATCTATATACAGTACAGAAACACATATAATGATATACAGTATATTATCAGTCATATGCCCTTCAGCAGGGTCAAATACCCCAGAAACTTCAATTGCACTATGATCTTAAAGAAATTACCATTTGCTGTTCTAAATATGGTCACATTATTTTCTCTGAGTGTCAGTTTTACTCTGCAATATTACATTTTCTAACATTTAGTTTTCTAGCATTTTTCCATGACTATCTGTGTAGATTAGAAAGGTTCTTAACAGTTATCTGTAATAGATTTTGCCTGTAGCAAAATTCATACAGGCATAATAGAAGAACAAAGTGTACTCTGATGAAATTGCAACCATAATTTCCAGATGCCTGACATTTATTGCTTATTGCTATTAGAATTCAAGTGCCTATTTGTTTTGTACTTTTCTTTTATTCTTGCATCATAAATGCATAATGGAAAAAAGATATTTTAAATGCCGAGTTAAGTATAACGGATCAACGTGAAGCACGAGCATAATCAATATTACTTAAACACATTTTTAGGCAATTAATTTTTAAGGAATCAAATTGTTGTACCACATCAAAATTTACAGCAATACAATAAAGGGTGTTACATTCTTTATTGTTTAATTAAAAGCAACATTTAGCACTGATGCAGCTAACTGTTGAGACATTATGGCATACAATTTCCTGTTTATCAGTGTGAGATATACAAACAGCATTTACCGTACATTTTATATTACACAATGTTAATTAGACTTTATTAAATTTCCTATGCTTATCAAATTATCAAGCATGATATTTCAAAACCCCAGAGAAATATGCTGTAATGCATCCAACTGTAACCTAAGCATCTATAATTGCTTCAACATTGCTATTTAGCACAAAATACATTTTATATACAGTATTCTAACTCAAGGACTTGTCTTCACGTACAACATGGCAGTTGTGCCGCTGTTGAGCTTTAGTGAAGACACTACTACAACAGGAGAGCTTCTCCTGTCGGCATCATTAATCCATGTCCCCAAGAGCCAGTAGCTATGTCAACTGGAGAAGCTCTCCCACTGCCATAGCACTGTCTACACCACGGGTTCAGTTGGTATAATTATGTCATTCAGAGGTGTGGATTTTTCATACCCCTGAGCAACACAGTTATACCAAGATAGGTTTGTAGTGTAGACCTGGCCGTAGAATCACTCAGAAGCTCCATACTGTTTAGGAGAAAGGTATCTGCAGATGGACCAAACTTATAGGTATGGTTACTCTTGAAACCAAGGGCCAAGATATTTTACCAGTATAACTGCAGTTGCAACCACTTATGTCAGCTGAATTTGTCCCTCAGATTCTCTTATTATAAAGCTATTGCCATCATATAACAGACATGCATCATATAAAAGGAAGAAGAAAGTATATGTGTGTGCCCAAAATGGGTCTGCATCTATCATGCCCCTATTATTAACTTTCCTCCTTTTGAGGCTTACCTCCGGAAACACATCTAACACTACTAGTTTTTCACCACAAGGAACAATATTCTGTCATTCAGGAGATCTAGACCAAATTCCTAGCTCTTCCACAGACTTCCTATGTGATAGTGAGCCAAACACTTGATCTTTGTGTGTCATAGTTCCCCGTTTGTAAAATGGAGATGATGATGATGATGTTCCTGTGATGGGTTCGGTTACAGAGTCCCCCTCAGGACTGTCATCTGAGGTGCTGAAATTACCTCTGAGCCTGTTTTCCCTGCCAGCTTGGGACTTCCAGAACCATGCTTTGTTGAGCCAGACATGCTAGCTTGCTGCAACACAGACCCAGCATCCAGGCCACACCCCCAAAGCTGCAGGCTGTAAGTGAAAACAGTTCTGTAGGTTACCTGACTCCAGCACCCAGACACCCAGCTCCCAATGGGATCCAAACCCCAAATAAATCTGTTTCACTCTGTATAAAGCTTATATGGGGTAAACACATAAATTGTCCACCCTCTATAACACTGATAGAGAGAGATGCACAGCTGTTTGCTCACCCAGGTATTAATCACTTACTCTGGGTTTACTAATAAACAAAAGTGATTTTATTAAGCATAAAAAGTAGGCTTTAAGTGGTTCCAAGTAATAACAGACAGAACAAAATAAGGTACCAAGCAAAATAAAGCAAAAATATGCAAGTCTAAGCCTAATACATTAGGCAACTGATTACAGATAATATCTCACCCTCCAAGATGTTCCAATAAGCTTCTTTCACAGACTAGATTCCTTCCTTTCCCCTGGTACAATCCTTGTTAGTTCCATCTCAGATGGTAACCTGGGTTTTCTCATGATTGGCCATCCCTTTATCCTGCTCCATCCCCTTTTATAGCTTTGGCACAAGGCGGGAATCTTTTGTTTCTCTGGGTCACCACTCCTCCTGCTAAATGGAAAAGTACCAGATTTAAGATGGATTTCATTGTTAGGTGATATGGTCACATGTCATTGTAAGACCCCAGCCTCCATTCTTCCTGGGCTGGCCCACACATACACAAGAAGGTTTGCAATAAACAGAGCCATTTACAGTTCATTGGTTCTGAAGCACCCTTAATGGCTTCCACTTAATATGTTTACATCTTAGTCTACATCTAAAATTTTGCAGCGCTGGTTGTTACAGCTGTATTAGTACAGCTGTATAGGGCCAGCGCTGCAGAGTGGCCACACTTACAGCAACCAGCGCTGCAAGTGGTGTTAGATGTGGCCACACTGCAGCGCTGTTGGGCGGCTTCAAGGGGGGTTCCAGGAACGCGAGAGCAAACCGGGGAAGGAGACCAGCTTCGCCGCGGTTTGCTCTCGCGTTCCCGGAGCCACCCAGCAAACCGCAGGGAAGGAGACCTGCTTGCTCGGGGTTCCGGGAACGCGAGAGCAAACCGGGGAAGGAGACCAGCTTCGCCGCGGTTTGCTCTCGCGTTCCCGGAGCCACCCAGCAAACCGCAGGGAAGGAGACCTGCTTGCTCGGGGTTCCGGGAACGCGAGAGCAAACCGGGGAAGGAGACCAGCTTCGCCGCGGTTTGCTCTCGCGTTCCCGGAGCCACCCAGCAAACCGCAGGGAAGGAGACCTGCTTGCTCGGGGTTCCGGGAACGCGAGAGCAAACCGGGGAAGGAGACCAGCTTCGCCGCGGTTTGCTCTCGCGTTCCCGGAGCCACCCAGCAAACCGCAGGGAAGGAGACCTGCTTGCTCGGGGTTCCGGGAACGAGAGAGCAAACCGGGGAAGGAGACCAGCTTCGCCGCAGTTTGCTCTCGCGTTCCCGGAGCCACCCAGCAAACCGCAGGGAAGGAGACCTGCTTGCTCGGGGTTCCGGGACCGAGAGAGCAAACCGGGGAAGGAGACCAGCTTCGCCGCGGTTTGCTCTCGCGTTCCCGGAGCCACCCAGCAAACCGCAGGGAAGGAGACCTGCTTGCTCGGGGTTCCGGGACCGAGAGAGCAAACCGGGGAAGGAGACCAGCTTCGCCGCGGTTTGCTCTCGCGTTCCCGGAGCCACCCAGCAAACAGCAGGGAAGGAGACCTGCTTGCTCGGGGTTCCAGGAACGAGAGAGCAAACCGGGGAAGGAGATCAGCTTGATTACCAGAGACTTCCTCCTTCCACGGAGGTCAAGAAAAGCGCTGGTAAGTGTTTACATTGGATTACCAGCGCTGGATCACCAGCGCTGGATCCTCTACACCCGAGACAAAACGGGAGTACGGCCAGTGCTGCAAACAGGGAGTTGCAGCGCTGGTGGTGCCCTGCAGATGTGTACACCTTCAAAGTTGCAGCGCTGTAACTCCCTCACCAGCGCTGCAACTTTCTGATGTAGACAAGCCCTTATTCTTCTAACTTCAGACATAGAAATAATACATGCAAACAAATAGGATGAACACACTCAATAGATTATAAGATTTGTAATGATACCTTACAAGAGACCTTTTGGATAAAACAGATTCCATTTACATCACATTCACAAGCATATTTTCATACAGCATATGGAATGAAACATCACAATTCCCTTTATCTGTTTAGGGAAGTGTCAGTTCCCTGTGAGGAGTAAAGAGCTGGTGCAGATTTATGCCCTCCTGGAATAAGGATTAAACCATGTATTTCTCTGGGACACTCAGATTCACAACCTGGTCCCTGGTCTAACAGGGGGCAGTATTACTATGTACCGCACCTTAGCAGACCTCATGGTAAGCCCATAAAAATTATGTGTTTGTACAGTGCCTGGTAGAAAAAGGCCCCAATCTCTAGGTGATACAGGAATGATAACAATTGGTACTCCTAGCTGCAAGATAATTTAGAAGAAGAAGTGAGTCCCGTTAAAGCCAAATGTACTATTGTCACTATGTGTAACCCTTTACTCTGAAATTTGCAGTTTCTTCTTTGCAGAGAAATAAATACTACAAAAACCATATGTTGCTTTTTCAATAGTTTCCAGTATTTTGAGAATTCAGTTGTCAAATATCTTAATCACATATTGCTTTTTACTGTTTGAAGCAACTTTGTTCCATTAGAACGGAAAAATATATTAAAATAAAAACTAAACTAAATCTTACGTAAGTTATAATACATATACAATTACACCAACATGGAAAACTGAACACATTATAAAAGGTAAATTCAGCTGCTTAAAGAATAGGGTTAAATGTGTGGACTGTATTTACTACATTTTTGAAAAAATAAATTGAGTAAGACTTTCAATTATTCAGCTTATAGAAGGCTTTAGAAGAAATGTATTTGCATATACACAGGTGCATCAAAAGAAATAGGTGTCACAAAAATCTACCTATATACAAGTTTTACATCATCTATGTACTCCTTTTTATTGTAGGATATCAATCACATTTCTACCAACTTACATTATGTACTGGAACACATAATTGTTATTGTCTCTCTTACAAGCATCTAACCTATATCTACAGAACTCTTATAAACACATTTATTTCATTTCTCTAGTGTAGTTCTTTCATCAACAACTTAACTTCTTCCTCTGATGCTATCACCCTCAGTACTTGAAAAATGTTTGACAGCCACCACCAACCATCATAAGGTTACAGATACAAAGCACTCTTGCCTACCAAACTGGGCTGTAAGTCTCTCTGGTATGACATTGGGCACTTCCTGTTTGCAGCTGAGTTACAAATACCATGAGAACAGCATGCAGCTCTTCTGGGACTAGGGAGCGCAGAGGAGTGAAAAACAAAAATTACATATTCTTTAAAAGCTGTGCCACACTTTCAGAGACTCAACAAAGCTTGGGTTTAGCTGTGGCCTTGGGTTCTGGGCTTTGGTCTGTTTTTTGTCCGACTCCATTTGCCCATCAGTGAGTTTCACGTGGCCCCACCTGTTGGTGGACTACCTAATTTATAAGCAAAAATCTGTTGCACATCAGAAAGAGTGTTCACTGTGGGCAA
Source organism: Gopherus evgoodei (assembly GCF_007399415.2). Lineage (NCBI taxonomy): Eukaryota > Metazoa > Chordata > Testudines > Testudinidae > Gopherus > Gopherus evgoodei. The sequence continues at coordinate 15,193,306 of NC_044333.1, read as the reverse complement.
TAATGTGACTTTCCCATACATTGGCATACAGTGGGGAGGCAGAGAGGAACCTCCCATTTCCACTGCACAAGCCCTGGGGCCCAAGGTTACCCAGAACTGCACCCTTTGAGATCAAGATTGGAAAAACGCACCAGAAAAGGCAGGGGAAGACCACGGCCGAGAGTAGGTAAAGATAGTGCCCCACCTCCACTAAATCCAACCAGCTACATCATGAGGACTCTGCTGCCAACCCTTGCACTCAAACCACTGCAACCAGGAAGCTCCAGGAAGGAATGCATGTGACTTGGACACCTTGAAACAAAGTGGCTCTATTTCTTATTCTGTGCATCTAAGACAGGGTCCAGCCCTTCAGGAAATAATTACATGACAAAGACCTTCCTAGAGTTTTCAGTACATCAGATAAGGAGTAGAGTGCTTGCAGAAATCTACTTTTTTAATGGTCATATCCTCAGCTGTTGTAAATTAGTGTCAGCACAGTGTACATTGAAGTGATGTCAACAGCACTAAGCTGATTTTCAGCATGTGGCTGTAAGTCTTCTAAAACATACCTACTCTGAGTGAATATTCACCATGGACATTGCTTAAAATGAAGTTTCTTAACCCTTTGAGTAGCTCAGTATTGATTTCTCATTCTCCTGTCTTCAGAGCTTATTTAGAAATGTTTGATGAAAATAACTCATACAGATCAGCTGCAAACAAACCACAGTAACTCCAAAACGGAGACTAACACAGAAACAAACCTATCAAGAAAGGAGACGAGTTCCCCTCTAGGTCTTTTTTCTTTTTAAATCTTTCTTCCTTTGTAAGAAGTTGCACCTCTTTAATCAGCTCACCCTCACTAGCATTTTGCTGCTGTTGAATAGTGGCCTGTTTCATAAGAAGAAACAAAATATGCAGTGATGGTTACTTTTCAGGAGGGGTGCTTTTAAAACAAGGAAAATAGTTTCTCATATTTATTTTATTGCCTGCTGAAATAAGTACATATTCAAAGTACAAGTGGCATTCCCAGCTACAATATCATAATCATTCAACAGAGGATAAGAGCTATGCAGATACAGTAGGCATTAACTTGTGCATTCCAGGAATACTTGAATTATTTCCAAACCATTGGGTCTATCTCTATTCAATGTACTCTTTGTCCAACTCTGTGTGTGTCAAGAGAAACTAGAAGCTACCCTGCACTCGCTGCATCTATCAGAGACATGGGAGTGTCTTTTGGGAACAAATCTGAAATGCAAAGCTAGATCTTTCTTTCCAGTGATTTTCATGTTCTGATAGTATTTGTAGTTGCACTGGCATTCTGTCTTTTGAACTGAATTACGGTAGGGGCACAACCTCCGAACCTGGTTCAGAAATCACATGTGTGTGGTTTTATTTTACTTTGAGTGCCTAATCCAAAACCTTGACATAGTCCATGCTCAAACAAAATTCCTGTTCCAGAAAATGGAGTTTTGCCTCTGTAAGGACTTCGGATTGGGAGACATATAACATATAATTAACAAACGACAGAGCACATACATTTAGAGAGGAGCAAGAATGATAAAATACACGATGAAAGTAAAGTCGAACCCTGAAGACTATTTGTAGGCTCACTAACAGTTACAGCAGGTCAACTTCAACAAAATGAGGGTTTATTCCATGTTAAGATTCTATCAGTTTGAAAGATACGGTGTCTATCTGCAGAGTCTGATTCTCTGCTGCCCCTCCCTTAGCAGCAACACAGAAGGTATAACACTGAGAAAAGGGGGCTTTAAATTACGCTTGCACCCTGCAGATTCCAGGCTGCTGTGGAGGCTGAAATTGTTTCAAATGTAAGTTAGATCAGCCCTCAGATGCTCTAATTTCTGGCAACCTCCATAACGATACCTATAGGTTGTGTTACATAGAGCCATGAGCTGAACTGTATGGTACAGACCTGCCTCAGACACATCCCTCTCTGCCCAGGCCAAGGCTTCTGAATGAGGGCAGGGTAGGGTCTCATAATTTTGGGGGGCTAGCAATACTGCAACTTCTCAGCCAGCAAAGCTGATCAGGAACAAAGAGGAAGATAATCTATGAAAAGGTCTAGCACAGTTTACTTCCCAGCTGGTGCAAGGGAGGAATCCAGGACTAGATAGTGAGTCACAATTTGGTCCTGGTGTGCTCCTGGAGCATTGCAATTAAATGCTGACCTTAGTCCTCAAAGCTAAAAGTAAGTCCACAATCAAGCCCAAAGTGGGTAAACACCAGCAGTGATTTCCTACATTTTAGAAGATATTAAGTGGGATATTTTTGAAAGTAAGTGCATCTGCAGTTGATCTGGGACTCTCTACCAGGATAACTTCCCAAAGGAGCACATTAGGTGTGGAAAAAACACCAATAAACATGCATCAGTAGCAAAACAACCACAAACCTCCAAATGTCCTCACTTGTTTCCCATCAGACATATTCAAAAATGTTCAAAGAGGCAATATCAACTGTGCAAAACATTGTAAAATGGAAGTAGGTTCCCCATACCCAGGTACAATGAGCTCCCATGCCCCTCTTCTACCCCTACATAAGCTTCTCAAGCTCACCTTGCCCTTCAGAATCCTGTCCCCTGAAACTTACTGAGATATCCAAATAAATATTACTGCGTGCATTTTTTGTACCTGTTTGGCATGAAAATTCTTTTGGGGCCTCACCCAATCCAGAGTCCCAGCACCTCCCTACCTTTCAGGCACAAAGCCACAAGAGCCTGTGTTGATGTCTGCTGTTCATGAGTGTGCTTCATGTTAGCTGCCTCTATTTCCTGCTGCACAACAAAAACAGTCAAGGTGACAGAGTGAGGTGAGGAAGCAGTCAGCAGAGAAGGGGCAGTTGCAGCAGCAAGAGCACTGCACTCTGCTTGCAGGAGGTTGGAGGAACAGTATGATAAAGCCCCATGCACACATCCCTGGAAGTCTTCGTTTAGGAAAGCTCTTCAGAACAAACTCAAGTCCATCCATGTTGCCAACTCTCACAATTTTATCATAACCCTCAACAGTTTGTGGGGGGATGTTTTAAAACCCAGCTCTTGGAGTCAGGTGAATCTCAGCTTTCATTTTTTAAAAAGGAAGGTTCCAACCCTCATTGTTGTGGATAAAACCTGGCAAACATGAACTGCAAAGGCTCAAACACTAGAAGGCAAAGAAAAGGGATCCCAAATCTATTATTTTTAAAGCTCATGATTTTAAGCCAATCTCATAACTTTGGAGAGCTGAACCTCATGTTTGAATCCTTGGGGTTGGCAAAAGCGTATGCCTGTTGAGCTCAAAATTTAAGCAAACACTTAACTTTCAGCATTTGCTTAAGTGATTTGCTCAATAGGGAATGACAAACACATGCTTATCTTAAATTTAAGCATGTGATAACTCCCATTTACGTCAATTGAATTTAAGCAAATGCTTAAGTGTTATGTGTAACTGGGCTGCTTTGCTCAGTAAGGGACTTTTCTGGACAGCCCAGCTGAACACACTGGGGCAGGGACCCATGTTTTCTTCTGTGTTTATACAATAACCTGGCATCTACAAGTCCTGGGCCATGACTAAGGCTCCTTGGTACCTCAGTAATAGAAACAAATCAATAGCAACCACAGCATGAATCTGGAGGTGTTGCTTTCCTGGGGGTGGGTCTGCCTTGCAATTTACATAGTTAAAGATCTGCCTTAACAAGGAAATTAACAGCCAGGCTAGATATCTTATTATTTCTCTGTTCCACTGTGGCTCTGTTCCATTGAGCTCACAATCCACAAGGTGTTCCTTTATGCAATGACCTAACTAGGCATAATGGGCTAAATTGCAGCCTGTCTCTAAACTGACTTCCTTTTGGGGGGAATTTAAGACAGGACCATAAAAATAAAAGCCCAATGTGGAACATTCACTGTCATTATCTTTCTCATCTCACTGAATGTACAAATAGAAAGATTATGTCCAAAGATAAGGCACTAACAAAAGGTCAGATGTACATCATGCCCCTTTTATGCATATTCTTTCAATATCCTGCCCCTTCAAAACACAACAAGCAGCATAGCAATATTACAAGAAAAAAATTACAGTAAATGTAGTTTCACAATAAAAAAGGATCATGTCCCTAACAATTAAAATTTAAAAAGTTACCCTGCATCAATCTACTATAAATAAAATGTGTTACTTAAAGAGTGAATTATGTTTTATTTTTACTGATCAGGCTGACCTAATAACTGGCTCACCGCTCTGCCTTGCTCCACCAAAATAAGGATGAAATCCTGGCCCCATTGAAATCAGTGGGAGTTTTGCCTACCAGTGCAGCTGGTATTTTACACTAAATATATTCTCATCTTGTATCCGTATTTCTTTTGTGCATAATTTTCAGCATGAAGTCTGAAGAGACTTTATAAAGACATTCTAAACTTGGGCCAAATTCTGTGCAGGGGTCACTTAGGTTACCTCAGATATTGCATTACCAGGAGCCAGTTCAGCAGATAAGTACATGTTTGTGATGGGTGAGCGTTCCAGTAAGGTGAATCACTGGTTACATGGATCTCTATAGCAACCCCTGCAGGAATGTTCCATGCATCTCTCAGCTGTCCCCTGTCCACTCGGAGGTGGACAGGAGTGTCATTTGCTGCAGGGTGGAGGACAGCCCTCCCCCCTACCCCCCACAACTCTTCATAGATCTATATGTTCCCTAATGTCTTCCACTTTTTGCCCTCGCCCTCCCCCCAGATTTGCAGGACACAGTTTTGCCCCCTTCACCAAGTCAATTTTTCTGAAATCAGGGCCTGGAAGGTGGAGGCCATACGGAGAGGGTGGTTGATTGCTTTGACTCACAATGCGGAATTGGATGCTAGAAGCAACATCAAGTGCATGTGTGTGGTTGCTCTAATTAGTTGGGTAGATAGTTTATTCAGGAGGTCCCAGATCTTCCCTAAGAAAGCCTGGAGTTTTAAGTCCATTCCTTCCCAGGTCTACCTGAAAGATTAAGGAAAGAACGCTGGCACTTCCCAATAAATCTGAAAAGACATTCAAAGAACTATTTGTATAGTTATATATATATATATATTAGTCCTGGCTGAGGCTCCTGGGGAGACTTCTTCTGGAAAAATATTTTTAACAGTATCATGATATAGTGAATTAAAGGTGGAACTGGGAGTGAAGTCACCTATGCCCAAATCATGGCTTTGCCACTGAGTCACAATGTAGCTATGGCGAGAGGTTTCTGTTTTTTTAAAGTACATGATCAGAAGTGCATGTGCACAAGCTACAAACATGTAGCATTTGTTATAACTTCAGGTCAGGGATGTACATGTCCAAAGGTATTTTGGGGGGCACATTCTTCTCATCCATGTTTGCATCAGGAGGTTTGCATATCCCACCTAGTCACACAGTTTATGCATGTGTTTTCAAAAAAGTAGGCCTTAACCTTTCTGTCTCAGTTTCTCCACTTCAGGGTGCAGATAATAATATTTACCTCTCTACCCCACAAAGCTGTGTAAGCATTAATTTAATAAAGTTTGTAAAGAGCTTGGAACAGCAAATCTCTGTAAGGGCTCAGTGGTACTTTCCTTCTATAAAAATGTGTTCTCCTTCTGTTAGCATGTGTATTTAGTTTAGCTCTCGTTTTTCATTCTCTGTGGAGTTTTAAACATTTATCTCATAGTATTAATGACTGAAACTTGGTTATCATGATCCCTTTCTACCTCCAATATGATAAAGGGGATGAAATTCAGCAGCAAATGCCCAGCAAAAAATTCCTGTGTTAGTGGGGAACTCTTTGCCAGGGCATCTGTGCTGCAGCTGGACCCTGTGCTTCTGTCCCTCACACTGCTGTGTGCAGAGATGGTGAGGGGGCATTTCAAAACTTCACTGCACAATGGTAATAGGGCCTATGAAAAATCTGGCATCGGGGCATAAGTTTGTCTGCTTGGAAGTAGATCTAACTTGCACTGGAGGTGGAGCTAACACAGAAGAGAATCTAGCCCATAATATTTATGTTAGACTTAAACATTGTGTTTGTTATTTTGAAATCTGAAAAACAGTAATAAGAGATGGAGGAAAGCACTGGGATCAGCACTGAAATATGTTACTATAATGTTGTAAAGGGGTCATGGGTCATGCCAAGGGACTGAGGCAAACAGATCTGGTAGCAGTATAATCCATAACACTTTCTTTCAGTAACCAAAATGTCAAAATTCCTACTCTACAGTCATGTTTGGGGTCCCCAAAAGGGCACTGCAATGAACCTCTTGAGTTTTCACCAAATTTCAAGTGATCAGTGGCTTTAAGTTCACTTTGACTAGAGGTGCGCCAAATATGTAACCAGTGCCTAATTTGTAATTAAAAGTGCCAGGGCTCAAGCAACATTTTTTTTTTTTTACTTTCATACCTGATGTGGCAAGCCTAGAGGTGCTGCGTCTCAGCTCAGGCAAGCCCTGGCACAAATTAAGTACTGCATATAACACAAAATATGAATTCTGGAAGTGGTTAGATTTGAAGTCCTGGTTCTAAATGTACTCCTCTTGTTTTAGTTCTGGGTTGAATGCATTTGCAGTTCACCAAGTTTTTATTAGAATAGTTTGTGGTAGCTCAGCTGAATTTAGCCTAAAGCCAAACCCTGATTTAACCTCATACATAAACCCCAAACTCTTGCAGAACCTAATCAGACTCCAGTTTCAGTGGAAAACTAGGCAAAATAAAATATGCAGATCCACTGTCAAAGATATGCATTTGAGCCACATAATATACACGGAACACTCAGAGCAAAGTGGTTGGGGAGAGCATTCTATATAATATAGTTATTCAGTTATATTTCCTGAACTTTGTTTAGCTTTTTTCATATATCCGCTTACCAAAAATCAAAAATTCATATTCAGTATTTTATTTTTTTATTACTCCCAAATAGAAAGAGGTTTCTTCTGTGACTGCTGAAGCATAGTTATTAAACCCTGGTGTCTTTCTTTAAAGCCAATTTAAAACTCCAGGACATGTACCATTGCTACTTATGCAAGGTTGCTCATAATTGCTCCATGCAATGCTTTGATTAATTAAATCACACTAGAGATTGTTTCTTAGTAACACACCTGGTTTACTCTTTGTTGTTAGCATTTGTTAAAACACTGTTTAATATCCTTTCATGCTTCACAGCAGCATGAAAGGATATTAATCAGCTACATTGCCATTAAGAGTCATATCAATATTTGTTGCATACGGAGTGTTTTTCTAAATCTTCAACAAAGGACATTTCATTGAAATCTGTGGCAGGCAACTAACTCTGTGACAGTGAAGTCCAATTAAAACATTTTATTTTCTGCTAGGAAAAAAATACTATCAAAGTGCATTAAGAAATAAAACTACAGACATGTTTTTCTGAACTGATACTTTAAGGCCAGGAGCATCACAGTGAACAAATTAAACTTAAAGTGCAGTAACTGGGAGGAGAAGGTAAATTAGGTTTCACTAAAGTCCCCATTGTTACCCAAACAGAAAAAGCTCCACTATGTAATGCAACGCTGGTAATTAGGTTCAGTTTCAAAGCCTAAGCTGAAAAAATACCCAGGGGATCGAATGTTACTTTTCATTATTAAAGTAAACAAGAAATGTTTCTAAATATTTCCTGCTCTTAGCAACATTCTGTTTATATGGGCTCTCCAAACATACCTTATGCATGGAGTTGAGGGAGGAAGCATTTGCTACAATGATGCTTACATTCACATCCTATGTACCAGTTTCAAGTACAGCAGTTGGACAACATAAGTGCCTCCTCTGTGGTGCACATTTTTGTCCTATAGCACTTAACAAGTTAACTAATTCCTCTCATAGTCTTCTGTATGTAACAGTGTGTTTACAGCTCTAGATCACATTGTTTCTGGAGCTGGGTCTAAGCTGTAAGATATGACTGCAGCAGTGGAAAGAATAAGATTTATGATTTCTCCCTTGAACCAATATTCACCACTGATGATCAGCAATTAATTATGGTAACAAACATTTGTTCCAAGCCATTTCCTCTCAACAGCTGTAAAGTTTAGAAAAAAATTCTGGTAGCCAACCTGTTTTTTGAAGGATATCAAATGTTTAGTCTCGCAGTGTTTGTCTGATCCTAAGGACATATCTTCTACAGTGTCCCCCAAGAATCCACCTAAAGCACTGTGTCATAACAATGATGTAGTTTTGTATGGAAGGTATAGAGCTGAACAAATAATGAATAGTAAATTTGTTTCACTTCTTTTTCTCTGTTCATGAATTGTCAATGAGTAGATCTTGAATCTTAATATATTTGGTACAAAATGATTTGCTCAATAATTTCTGAGAATTCTTGGTCTGCCATCCATTCATGAGAAGTTCTTTATGAGAATTCTCTAGCTGGCATTCAAAACTCAAGATGTGTTGGTTAATTTTGATTGGATGCACACGCCACTTGGTCTAGGTACATTTCTTAGCATAACTTTTAGAAACTGCCGCAAATGCTTACACTTGCAAGCTAAACTTTTGCTTTCCATGAATATTCTCTAATATGTTCTTAACAAATTCTCTTTGTTCTTAACAAATTCTCTTCTGCCTGCTAACTGAAGGGTGACAATTCCATTCCACGGCATTGTTCAAGGTTTCAAAATATGTTTTCATTCCCCATTGAAACAAAAAAGCTCTTTTTGAGTGATTTCATACAAAAAAAAAGAAGCCTTCTGAAATGGCACGTATGACAGGGTGGTTAGGGACTGACTGGAGATTTGGGAGACCCAGACTCAAGTTACTGCTCTGCTGGATTCAGAGCAGAATTTTTTTTTTTAAATCCCAGCTCATTCTAAGTCAGACAGAGTATGGACTCTCATATTCTAGTTCAGAGTCCTAACCACCAAGCTAACAGTGTGAGATTGTTTTTCCCACTGACTCACTCAGCTCTAGCTAGAATTTTGGCAGAAAATGGGCTAACACACAGCCAAAGCTAGTTTTAAAAAACCAACACATTGGTTTGGCTAATAACTGGTTTCTACACTCTTTGGCAACACCATTTTATCCAACAGAAAAGATAATCAGGTTTTTTTGCCCATCAAGAAATATTTTTGTGTCTTCTTTGTGACCTGTTCTTTAGGCTGCAGTTATGCATGTCTTTGAGATTAGACTCCCGTAAGGTGCTCTGCTTTGGACTACTGAAGTTATTGAAGGATGCAGTTGCCCACTTGTTAAGTTCTCTGGAGTCAGTATTGACTTCCAATTAGTTCCCCAATAGAGTTAAAAGTACTTTTTTTTAACCTTTACAGCCCTAAATGGTTTGAGACCTAGTTATGTAAGAGACTGTTTTGTGCTACCACAGCAGATGAATTCCATGGAGGATTCAAGTTAGCATCTACCTTGTTTGAAAGGCAAAGGAATCAAAGTAGGGTGTTGCCCATCAGGGGGCCTCAACTCTCCACTTTGCCGGACAATGCCCAGATTTACTAATCTCCCTGGGGCACTGTAAAACATTTATTTTCTCTGTGTTTTCTTGTGTGAGGAAGTTGATGGAAATAGTCTAGCTGGCTAATTTAGGGTATCATTTTGCTGGGTGATTTATATTGAGGTTGATTCAGCTGAGTAAATCACCATATTCTGGAAAATTTATCCTGTTTTGGTATTTTCAGTTATTGTAAAAACATCTCAAATATCTTCTAAATTAAAATAGAAAAAATAATAGGGTTACCACAAGATAGTGCTAAATAACCATGCAGAAAATATACACCTTCATAGCATCTTCTGTTTACTTCTTTTGTTGTACAGGTCAATTTGTTCACCTTTGTTGATTGCATAAAGAAAGATAACCACTAAATGATGAGGCATGCTTGAATTAGATGTTGTAATTGCTCCTGCTGAAAAATGTGCTTGTGTCACTGACTTTTACAAACCAGAGTAAGTACTGAACATTTGCCCTAAATGCAAATTAATTCTAAGAACTTGTGGCTACTGTTCCTGGAAAATATGTCATAGTAACCATTGTTAACAAATTCCAATAGCTGTCATGTTTCTATTACAGCCAGGGGAAAATGCTCTTGCTCTTTTTTCTGGAGATGGGTACAAATGATTTAGCAATCATTGGAGTTTCTTGGAACCTGAGGTGCCCACTTGTAGATAAATAAGTCTATTTCTGCCCACTAAGAGCCTCAGGTTTCAGTCACCTAATTTAAGCTTAATCATTTCAAAAGTAACAGCAGGTATTATTTGTATTTGGTTTAAATCTAGAGATGAGTAAGTGCTGCCAGTGCATACCTGTTCTATAATCCATCCATAATAATAGAGATGCCATTCTCCTGAGTATTCTCTCCTTGGAGGCAATAATTCTGACTAAACGTCTGATGTAAACAGTCGAAGCAGTACCTGTAGCAATGTGAAACTTGACTGTAGCTAGATACATGGTATTCAACTTTTAGTTTTTAGCAGTAGCATTTCTCAGAGAGACTGACAGCTTTGTTTGATACTTCATCAAACCTATTATAATCAAACATATATGCAGACATGAGGGGCAACTCTTCTGCTGGAGTGACACCATTTAATTCAGCAGAGCTATGCTGGAAGAGATTATGGCCCAGCTACATGTGACTGCACCCTCTATATTAGACTATGGGAGATCATGGTTCTGTCATGGGCAAAGATTGGCTGCCTAGTGTGTGCTAAGATTTCACACCACTGGCTACAACACTGCCATAATGTGATACCAGGAAGCTCCTGGTTTAGCTTTTGAGAATAGGTAAACACACAGGTAACTGAATATGTCGAAATACTCAATACTCATTGCACAAATGTGCTAATGGGTAATCCCAGGGTGGGCTGAATACCCAGAATTTCTCTGGATAGTCACATCTGTTTCAAACATTGCTCCCTATTTAAAATAAAGAGTAAAAGTAAAGGTAAACCATTCCAAATGTATGTTGATTATAGAAGGGACTTTCAAAAGCACCCACTGAAAGTCAATGAGAGTTAGGTCCTTTAGATGCTTTTGAAAAATCTCTCCTTAGATTAAGTTTATGATATTATTTAGTAAAGTCTGCCTTTTGGAACGCCTGCATTCATTCATCTTCCCTGTTATGTTTGACACCCAATTGCATTTGTTAGTGGTTAAACTGGTTAGTACACGTCAGTAATGATTTATCACACCAGCCTCAGGGTTTATGAAAACCATGTTTAAAAATTTGAACATAAAAAAAAAAAAAGCTTTCAAATGGTTTAACCTTTATTTATTTATTTATGGCTCTATACTCTCTGAGGCTGCTAATCCCCATTATAAAGTAACAATGCATTGCATTTATTGACAGGGAGATTATTGCTTCTAGTGTTTCTCATTATTCCCCATATCACATATGAGTAAATCAGACTGTCAGCCCAACCAAGGTTAAAATCAAGAAAATGCATTTTAAAAAAGATTCTGTACGTTTAAAAAAAAATCCAAATCTCCATCTATGGAAAAGAGTTGTTAATCCATTGAATTTTGTGGATTGCATGAACTGATAAGGTCCAGAGCTCAGGCATCTCTGAAATTAAATTAGGTTTCAGAAATGAATATTTCATCTTTAAGATACTGTTGCTTCGAGACCTGGGAAAGAAAGTGTGATTTAACACAAAGACATGGCAGTTAGTTACAAGGGGCATCGTTTTCCACTCCAACAGGCTCTGGAACGTACCATAAAATGCCCATGACAAAACACTGTGTCATGAATGTAAACTAATGTGTGTTGCACACAATTTATTTGAAATACCTCCATTTTAGCCTATTTACTTCAACATCAAACAGTTCATTTTAACAACATGAACAAAAACACTTGAAGAAGGAAATGCACAATTAAAGGCATGGTAGAAGTCAAACTTTTATCACCCTACAGCAAAATCTCTTCAGGTATGAAAAATCATAACCCCTCTCATTCTTTCCTGACCAGTTTACTCCTGCTTTTTAGCTTCTTTCCTTCTTGCCAAAGCTTATGTTAAAATGCCCCGGCACAACTTTATGTTTGGTTTTACATAGATTAATCTCTTTCATTCTCCTTTCTTCCCAGCCCCTCCCACCACCACCACCACCGCAATGAAAGCATCTAAGTTCAAGTTTTAAAACATGACCACTACAAGCTAAAAATGTCCTGCGTACCAGGCAATAACAATAAAAAAATAAATATATACTGAAGGAACAGACATTACTGGCATCCTCCCATGGCCTGGGAAGCAAATGTGTATGAAATATCCAGTCTTTGTTGCCAGAATTAAACTTGAGTTCTCCACTAAGTGATCCTTACAATTCAGTTGTAATTTTCTTTCTGGTATGCAGGATTTGATAGCTCATTTCATATAGAACCAGGCACATAAGAGTCGGGTTACTTTCCTGTGAATAATTTTTACTCAGTGTATAATGTTGTGAATAATCACCTTTTTTTAAAACGGAGAAAAAAATCTAGAATTACATTTATTTGCCATATATTTGAACATTGGTATACAACAGGTTGATAAGCTATCTGTTCACAAAGTGAGTGCTGTCTTACAGATTCAGTTTGATTATAGAATCAATCTTAGCTGTCTAACTATCTCATTTAAAAAAGAAATTGAAGTGGGGAAGAAGGCATGCACTTCTAAATTTAGAGGGGAGTGCTTTGGGAATCTCCTGAAGATAGAAGTGAAGTCTGAATTAATAGAGAATATGTTTTTTTCCACATTGCAAATGCAGTGAACTGATCACATGAGATAAGGTACTCTCTTGGAATAAATGACAAACAGTAATTCTTTCTGGTAGAAGGGAAACTTAATTTTTGCAAAATAAGATTTCAAGCTGAAGGGGATTGAGGGACCAATACTGAGGGGGGGAGTGTGTTGGCATGAATACTAGAAATCTTTTTCCTCCCTTGTGTTGCACTTTCTCAGGGAATATCACCATCTCCCCAGTCTCGTATATTGTCCCAGAATTAGCTTCCAATTCCTCCTCCACCAGAATTATTCTGTAGTCCTCTGCAATTATTGATGTTTGACAAGTACAGTGCTTTGCTTTCTTCACAGTCTGGGTACACGTCTATTGAACATCCTGTTGTTGTGTTTTTAAATAAAATATTTGTTGACTTTTTCCTAGAGAAAAAAGCATAGATTACTTATTACTGTATTAGTAAAGCAAAAAAGAGAAAGGATATTATATGTGATCAGAAACATTTCACAAGCACCAAAAAGCCAAGCTAGAGAAAGAGCAGTTCATATTATACAAAAAATGGGATATCTAGAAAATTAGCCATACTAAAAAAGTTTAAAGTGGCAAAATCTGATACCTTTACTCACAGAGTAGCACCTTATTCCACATGTAGTTCCACTGATACCATAAGGACTACTCAAGGTGCCACTATTCAACATCTATATGGGTAGGAGAATCTGCCTCTTACCCAATATTATATTGTTGTTGTTATTTGTGTTATCCCTGCAGTCCCTATACTGGCATTATGAAGTCAATAGGAATATTCCTGGAGAAATGACTTCAAGGTCAAACTCTTCAATGACCAAGTTAAAAAATCCACAGTTCCCCAGTTGCTCTTCTATTCCCTATCCCCCCCATAGGGGTTCAAATTAGTCCAAGTTATGTCTTGCTTAACTTGACAAGTTAAAACACTTAGCTAGTATGGTTGTTTGTGTATATATCATATCATCATATAGCTGAACTAGCCTATTGATTATTTGGCTTGTGTGAAGTGCTGTTGATAAGACACTACGAACTCTACTTGTTCTGAAGTGGTGTAAGAACAAACCTTAAATAGTTGCAATATCTCAACACAAGCAACTGAAAACTGCAGTTCCAGCAGCAGATAAAACACAAACTATATTAAGAACAGTTGTCTCATGTATCCCAGATGGGATCTGTCAGTGCTTCACTCCGTTCCTTTTCTTTTGCTGAAATCTGATCAATGACCTCAGGCAAATTGTCCCCCCACAGTTCTACCCAGCTCCAAATATAACATACCTATCAAACCAAAATAAGCCACTTACACTTTCATTGACTTCTAGTCGCAAGACAAATTGTGAACTAAATGCATAATTTTTAAACATACATTTAAAAGTCAAAAATTGCTGTGGCAATTCTATTTAGTTCCCACTCTCTTTTTCCACCAGATGTTGTATTTTTCATTATTCAGGACAGGATTTTAATATAAATAATAATCTAGGCAAGAAATTCCATTATTTGGGGTTCCTAATATTCATCTGTCTTTGCCATGAACCATTGAAGCCACTAAAAGTTACTGCAAGTAGTCAGTATTCTCCCTGTGATATCACCCTGGGGATGTTCAGTAGTGTAATGGGTTGCAACTCTCTTCTTTCTGATATGTCTTCATAATTGAAGATTCAGCAATGTAACTCCTTCAGAGCTCATTTTTACTACCATACTGTTCTTTCTTTTAGCAGATTCTGAATGATGTACTGTACAGCCTATTATACTCAGTAATTTCAGCTGATAGAAACAAACTAACCATTGTGGTAGATGAGCACATTCATTTATACACTCAAAGGATATTTCCATAAGTCCCAATTTTTTAAGTTCATTCAGTTATGTATTCAGGCTAAATCCTACCTAAACTTCAGAACCTATTAGCATAGTCTCTTCGGACCTGATTGTGCACTAACAAAAATCAATGACAAAACTCTCACTGACTTCAGTGGAACAGAATCAGACTCCTAACCTATGATGTCAACAGTTACACAGAAAGCACATGATAACCACAAGCAGTGGTGCACACTGAAAAGTAAGGAGCCAGTACTTCTCTCTGTTACCCACATGTAATTATCAAATAGCCTTATCCATGCAACGGAAGGTAGAATTGGGCCTGCTTTAATTAATGTATCCTATCAATATCAATTCACTGAAATACTGCAATGAAAACATAGGAAAATATCACAATTACACTAATGGCTATTTTCTTAGTGCCAACCATTGCAGAAGATCCTCAGGCAATAGAGACCATGCCAGCTAAGGTCATCATCAGTGAGGGTCATCATAATAATAGGGACAAAGTAACTGCCATTCTGGATCAGATTAGTGGTCCACCTAGTTTAGTATTGTTTCCAACACTGGCTAATGCCAGCTGCTTCAGAGAAAGATGCACAAAGTAAGGACAATTTTTTCTTAACATCCACTAGTTGGAGGTTGGTTGGCTTATGCCTTGAAGCATGAAGGTTAATCTTCATACACCTTCAAGAAGAGACAAAGAAAGAAAGAGCTCCTGCTCACTTAAAATATGCAAATAACTTGATTTTTCTAAAGACAAAATGAAGAATAATGGCATCGGTAATATCAATCCTGTTAATAACCTGCAAAATGCAGAAGTGAGGTTTTTTACCCACAGAAGTTTATGCCCAAATAAATCTGTTAGTCTTTAAAGGTGCCACAGGACTCCTTGTTGTTTTTATTAAAACACAGAATGTTAACACTCACATTTTCAATGGGAGTAGAGGCCTATAACAAACTACTTCATTTCAGTGATGAAATGTGAAGCGTTCCAGAGCAGCTAATGTTCACTGTGTAGCTAAATAGAGTTCAGCCACTTTTGTTCATAGGGATTATAGTTTCAAAGGGCTTGGAAATTCCTCTTCCTGTATGATATTTGAATGATCTTTGTTACTGAGAAATAGCCTAGATTTGGAGAAAGAATAGCTTTAAACTCAATTTATTTTTTTAAGAATCTGGAATGACAAGGGCTATTATTTATACATTTTGTATAGTAATGTAAGTTCAGTTCAGACATTTATTATGGTATATAGAAAATATAATTCCTACACATAAGCTCTGATAAAAAGTAACAAAAGGAATAGACTCTTTAGTCTTAATATTCCCTTTTCATGCTTTTCTTTAAAATAACTTTACTACAGCAGCTTCCCGACCATCTTGCTTTGGTTCATGTAGTCACTAAGTGCAAGATTTTGACCTAAAGGTGAATCAATCTTTCTTTCTTTCCCTTCCCTGAAAAGGGTTGTCTTTTCTTTACTGGTTCTTTAATTTATATAAAATATTTATTTTCTTTTTATTGGCCAATTTCCATGTCAGAGATATTTATCCTACAGCAATCCTTCATGTTTGTGAAACATAACTGAAGAGTCCAGACAATAAATATTTTGACAAAAAACATTAAGCTTCAGAGCAAAGTTCAACGTTTTTGTTGAGTAGGTCTCTACCAGACCAGATTACGTTTTAAATGTTTTCTTATTTTCAGATTTTCTCCTGAGGTTATGAGAATACATTATTGCTTCTCTGCCTCAAAGCTGAAGTGCATTTAAAAAGAAAAATAGATTTTTTTTTTGTTTTCATTTTTTTAACACTATAATGAATCCAAATGTGCATTTCTCTGGAGTACCTTTGTCCCAGCTTGTCTCTGCAGAATATATTTAGGGACTAGGCCAAGAATTGTGTCTTTAGGGTAGGCATTCTTTGTTGTAGTAAATTGGTTGGTAAAATGAGAAGCCTGTTCTGTCCTTCCACGCATGGCAGGGTCATGTACCATGTTTTCTGAATAAAGCTCTAATACCATGTGACAATCTGTAAGAATTTGTTTTGAAAGCAGGTGATTATTTTATCAGTTGCTACTTCCGCTCTCACTCTCCCCCGAACCTCAAAGAAAAGAGCTCTGTACATTTGGTGATAGAGATTGTCCCTAACTGTCCTTTTCTGTGTATTCATGAAATGGATTTCTGCCTCATATCTCCGTAAATCTCAGAGACCAAAGTGAATTCATAGGAACACCTAATGTAACATAATGCAGCATGACTGATGAAACATGGCATGCTGCAGTACTAGCCAATATCTAGTTTTCTGAAAACTGGCCTGAAATGAATCACTCTGCCCAGAAAGTTTAAAACAACCACCACATTTAATGAAAACAAAAATGTGGTTGTGCTTATGCAATTCTCTTCTCAGCTACTTAGCAAGCTGGATTAGTAGGTACCTGGTAAGGATGTGCTCAGAGCTCTCACACTTATGATGAACATTGATTTTCCATAGATTTCCAGAATGCCCTGTTAACAAGAATGGGAGCAGTGTGTCTATAGGGCAAGTCCCTGCACTCTATGATCAAAATTGGCCCATCTTGCAAGATTTGGGTCCAGACTAATTTTGAAATCCTCAAATGCTGGGAGCATTTGGACTGAGCATTCTGTCCTGGCCCATTTCTAATTTTGAACAAGATGAAGGACACTCAGCTGAAAAAGAAATGTCTTTTCTTTTCCTACTATATTGGTGCCAATAATTACTTAGATTATTAAAACTGAAAGCATTTAAAAATCCAATTTACTTCTCACACCCTTTGTATATCTTTCCCACTTCTCATAGTTAGGACAATGAAATATCAATTTAACTTCAATTAATGTATGGTCAGTTTCATCTTCAAATTTTCAGTAATGCAATGTGTGAGTTACAAAGGAATGTTTGTTCACAGACAGCTGTTTCCATGAGAATACTTTTGAAATATTGGAAGTATTTTGATTTGTCTCATGGTTTTGTAAAAACGGTTTTTAAAAAAAAAAATCTACATTTGTGGCTATGTTTGACAATGTCCCTAAGTACGACAGAATTGTATTCATCACAAAATGACTGGCCCTATATTAAATGACAAAGCAAAACTAGCTGTAAAGAAAAATTAGTGGGTTAAATCTGTCTTCACTCTTCGAAGGCTACATTTTCCATAAATGGGCAAATGATGGATTTGGTCCAAGTCCTATTGAAGTCAACATGGGCTTCCTCCAAGTCCCACAGAAGACAATGGAAGTCTGACTGCAGCAGGAGTTTAATTGGTCCCATATTTACAGCAAAAACTAGGGAATGTATGGCCCAATGGATGTTCAGACAGAGGCATGTAAATCTAGGTATAAACGCTAGATTCAAAGCACTTTCAAATTTGCACAGGTAGTTTTGCCTCTTGGAAAAAAGTGGATGGAAATGGGGGATAATATATTTTCTCATATTCAGTATTCTATCGATTGAGAAAACATACAGGGAGTTACAAATATGCATTCATATTTACAGACCAATTAAAGACATGACTAAGTAACTGTTAAGGTTGATTTGATATGCTTAATTTTGTGTTTAAAAGGCATAGGAAATCTTGTGACACTGGGGGGGGGGAGATTTAAAGGGATTTATCCTTCTAACAGGATTTGCTTTAGATCTTAACAGAGGAATAGGTTTTTCATCAATATAAAGTTGACAAAAACTTTATTTAATCTCTTTGAGGAACATAAATTGGAGCAGACTAGTGATGAACAAAGTCTGTTTCAGAGCCATCTAAGACTTTGTTTTATGACTGAGACTTTCTACAGCTTTCTGGTCTTTTTCTGTTGCATCTAGACCAGTTTTTTCTGTTCAAACCTTGCACTTCTTTTCATTGACTTCAATGGACTTTTGGATTGGGCTGAAAGCCTAAAAACAAAAGGCCACTTTCACCACTTAACACGTACGTGGCCCCAGGTAGGATATTCACTCATTCCCAGGCATAAAGGGCAAGGATGGAAACTATTTTAAAACAGAACATTTTCACAAGCCAAGTATTTCCCGCTTTCAAGATGAACCTCTCGACTTTGCTTTGACATTAATTTCTGATAAATGCCTCAGGTTTACCTTGGCATTTAACAAAGCAGCAGGAGACCATTATCCTGTGACAACGTTCTATTCCACTGATACTCTCTCTTAATTGGAGATAATTTCTCTTCCTCTGAAAATGTTTGGCAAGGTTCCCCATCAAAACTATAGTGTATCTAAGTTGTAAGCTTTAATAAGATAGGGAATAAAATACCCAGAGCAGATGTAAATCAAATCTTTTCCATCAAGTTGTAGGAAACAAGCCTGTTGTTGCAGCCATCAGTGTGTGAACCCCAGCTTTTAATTATCTATACAAACTACTTACATGATGGGGATACTCACTAGGAGGAGTAGTGTTAGTGATTATATCAACCAGGAGAGGAAAAAAAGCAAAGAAATAATGTAGTCATGGAAACAAAGGTGGAAAGCATTTTAGTTTCTCTTACAAATAAATGGAAAAGTAGCATCAAAAAGGGAAGCAGAAATACATCTTGTAAAAAAAATGAGGTGAAAACAGCAGATTTGGATTTGCAAGAAATTTGGAGGAAGTGCCCCCAACTCTTTCTAATCCAGACTTTTGTCCTTTGCCACCCAAGACAGAAAGCTTTTTCTGGCACTCCCCAGCTCCCAAGATGACCAGTTGAGCAAAAAAAAGCAATGTGGTCTGCTATCCTACTTCCTCCCCCCACCCCTAAGCTCAAACGTTTTCACCCAGGGCAACCACCCTGCTAAGATAGTGAGTGGGAAACTGGGCTATCATTCATGTGTGACACTCACACATAGGTCCCAAATGTGCTTCACTTTAGCCTCTTTAGTAGCATCAGTGAAGTCAATGGCCCTACTCAGATGGTTAAGTGCTTTGCTGGGTCAGAGTCTGGGGGCTGGTCAACACTACGGGGGGAAATCGATCTTAGATACGTAGCTGAAGTCGAATATCTAAGATCGGATTACTCACCCGTCCTCACCGCGCGGGATCGATGTCCGCAGCTCCCCCTGTCGATTCCGCAACTCTGTTGGGGTTGATGGAGTTCCGAAATCGATATAAGCGCGCTCGGGGATCGATATATCGCGTCTAGATGAGTCTAAACCGATGTCTAAACCTCAGAAAGGCTGGAACTTGTTGGGCTTGCTAAAAATGTATCCCACACAATCTGGGTTTCTTTGGAATGGAATAGGCCCAGAAAGAGAGGTTAGATTCTGCCATGAGATTTACAGCACATCTTGATTTTCACTCCTTTGCTCTTACTTCAAGAGCAGGTTTGCAACCTTTCCACGTAGAACTGTGATTTTCTCAGAGTTTTTAAAGTTTTTAAAGTGGGTTTCCTACAAGGAAAACGAAGGTGCTGATGTAG
Source organism: Gopherus evgoodei (assembly GCF_007399415.2). Lineage (NCBI taxonomy): Eukaryota > Metazoa > Chordata > Testudines > Testudinidae > Gopherus > Gopherus evgoodei. The sequence continues at coordinate 15,173,435 of NC_044333.1, read as the reverse complement.
CCTTGTGATTATTAAGTGCCACCCTTTCCTCTGAGTCCAAATGGCTCAATACCCCAGTACAGGATTAGCAGTGCTTTGCCATTATTGAAAATTTCTCTCTAATTCTCTCAAGAGTGCAGGCCAAATTCCATGTTGCCTAAATAAATTAGAGTCAATTCAAGTGTTCCCTGTCCGAGACCTCTCTGTTGTCCTCTATTGATGTGTTGCATTTCAACAATGGATGAAGACATTTTTAAGTCTTCACCAAATAAGACGATCTGACCCATATAGCAGATCTGTGTTATTTATTTTTGAAGTGGCCTAACAGCAACTCCTGTGATAAATTTAGGCTCTCCTGAAAAAGAGGGCATCCAACAGGCATTGTTAATGCATATAAAAAGGAATGTAAATGAGCATATTTCAGTCTTTTAGCTGGCTGTTTAGAAAATGACTATATCTCTTTAAGAAATATCCTTGCATAAATATTTCCTGTAGAGCCTTAAAATTAATCTCTTCTGTAAACATACATATCTTACAAGCAGGGGTATCAATGCATGTACAAGAGACACCCACAATGTTTGCAGAGGGAGTAACTGAGCACACACAGAGGGATATTTCCCCTTACAGGACAATATGTTGCTATAATGTCCATTTGTGCAATCTGGAGCATTCCAAGAGAAAATGAAGCGCTTTTCAGAGTTACTGTTCTTACAGCCACATAGTACTAATTTCTCTGGTTTCCCAAATCCTGGCCCCATTTATGTGATGCAGGCTGGGATCAATGGGGAAAAACCTACTTTTCCTACCATTCAGAAGAACATTTCCCCTCCCTGTCCATTCCCCTCTGCCTTCAACCACACCTGCCAAAGGTAATAATGGAGAAGAACTGGGAGCTCAACAAAAGCTACACAACTGTGTGCATTGCAGCTCCACTCCTGCTATTTTATATGGGAGAGCAACTACATATATGGCCCTACATGAGGTGAAGTTGATAACATAGTAGGTTGCAGGTGGCTATCCTTTGAAAGAGGAGGGTAGAAATGGAAAGTGAAAGAGAATGTGTTCCTGACAATGGTACCTCCCATTAGCTGTAGGGGAGCTCTGGATGGGTTCAAAGATTTTTGGATATTTTAAAGTCAATGTGATCTTGAATTCTCTGTTTCAAGTCAATACCCCTGATTCTATTACACTGCTTATTGCCAGGGTGCAACTACAGCTGCCCTTCCTCCCTCAACAATTTGACTTACAAAGACTACAGATAACAATTGCTTAACTTTAGAGGTGGGCAACCACCTCCCAGCCCCATCCTCTCTCTTCTAAATGTTGCTCCTGATTACAAACAGGCTCATTAAAAAGCTTTGAATCAGCCACCAAAGCTGTAACAGGAGAAATTAAGACTGAAAACAGAAAAAATGATGATGAATATCATGCTTCCATTTGCTCCTAAATTCAGCTGACACTTCTCTCTCCAGACTGAATATATTTTATAATAGAACATTTAACGATATGAATGCCACCTTAAAATGTACAATAATGTTAGACTTTGAGTGTCATGGACATGGTAATTTATAATGAATGAATTGTATTCATAGGCTAGAGTCTGGGAGATCAGATTTGTCTGTTTCAGTTAGCTTTAACTACCTGGTTTAGTTAATGCTCCTAAAAATGAAACACACACTTTGTTTACAGAAATGGCAGAGATTTTTAAAAAATGATTTTATGTTAAAATACCAGGATAAAAACAAATCCCAAACCTCCTTTATCTACTGATTTTTTTAAAAGTATTTAAATTAGTGGCATTTCCAATGCTGTAGATTTATAGAATTTATATGTAAACAGTATAAATCTATGTTGCTATTGTAAGCATATGCAGTGCAAACATTTTATCTAGACCAAAGTTTGTCGACTGAATCAGTTCCTTAGCACATTGTACTTGATGCTGTGTGTCACCTGTCTCTTGTTTGTCTATAGATTAGCACAAAAATGTCATTGCAAACTAAGTGAATAGGGCACAGACTAAGCACCTGCCACTTTTAAAACTCTTTAGAAGACTCTCTTGTTTATTTTGTAAGCACCCAGGGGTGCAGTTAAATAACTGCATTGAGACAAACAATACTGGTGATGATTAAGGAGGCTTTTCACATGAAAATTCACTTCAGAAAAAATGTTTTGCAGATGCACTGAAGAAAACTGTATCACATAAAGCACTCAAAATACTTTGGTGGACCAAAACACCTTTATTTTTCTCCTGGCAATCTGCCAAGTTCACTGTCTACTTGAAAAGAATTCTATAGCTGGAGGCTAAAGCAGAAACAGCAATGATTTAAAAGAGAATTGGCTACAGTAAGAATGATAATGCACCATATCGTTAAAATGCAACCAGCATCTGAGCCTCCCTACAGCTCTTGAAAATGTGCTTACTCTTCAACTATTCACACCGAAAGATGCAGAAACAATTGAAATCACAAGATATTTAAAAAATGTATAAATAACTTAGAAAAGTAGTACATGTACAATCATTTGCTGGTTGTGCTTTTACAATGATGATGCATTAAACATGGCTAGATTACAAAGAAATGGATATGGAAATATATAACTACATTTAGCGCCACATTCATTTACCTCAATTAAACATATACCAAATGAATTAATAATGAGGGTCCACTGACTTTAAAGCCTTATTTAATCTGTGAGCCTAAATACACATCTAAATGTTATAGGCCTGATAATATTCACATTTTAATACTTGGACTCTCATCAGCTATTTTCTAAATTGTTTGGGAAATTAGACTTAAAATCTTTGCATCAAAATCTTGATTAGTGGTCTCTGGGTGGCTGTTTTTCAAGAGTAAGAGTATTGTAGACTATAATTCTGTTTTTACTATGAAGGAAGAATTTATAATGGCCTTCAGTGACTTTACATAAGCTATATCTGAATAACAAACTCTATCTTAAGAGATAATACAAGGACCTGATTTAGAAAATTGTGCATTATTTTTGCAGGTCTATAAGCAAAACTGGTGCACAATTGGATGTCTAATTTACACGTGCCATTTCATTGCACATACAACATGCCCAATTAGACAATTACTCATCTGTACAAGCAACCATGATGATTGTGCCCAGTTATACAACTAAATATCCTAACAATATAGATCTTGCACTGGGCATTTACAAATTATCTCAGGTACCATAGCAACATGATTACAAGTTTCCTTCAACTTGTAGAGCTGAGTAAATAATTAACAGTGAATAATTTACTAGACAAAATTAGCCTCTTTTTTCTACTCATGACATATCCATGAGCAAATTTTATTTTTCTCAAATGTAGTCACTATTCAAATCAAGTGGAGACACACATCTCCTCCCAGGATTGGACCATCATGCATTACAACTCCATACAAGAAGATATGCAGGATGTGGAAACCAAGGCCAGCTCCAGGCCCTAGTGGGCCAAGCGCGTGCTTGGGGCGACATGCCACGGGGGGCGCTCTGCCGCTTGCCGGTAGGGCGGCAGATGGCTCCAGTGGACCTCCCACAGGCGTGCCTGCGAAGGGTCCACTGGTCCCACGGCTCTCATGGAGCAGCCGCAGGCACGCCTGCGGAACGTCCACCGGAGCCATGGGACCAGCGGACCCTCCGCAGCCACGCCTGCGGGAGATCCACCGGAGCTGCGGGACCGGCGAGCAGCAGAGCGCCCCCCGCGGTGTGCCGCCGTGCTTGGGGCGGCGAAATGGCTAGAGCCAGCCCTGGTGGAAACCAAGCAAGAATATGGAAAATCAAGACATTGACATGGTGAGACTTGGGGATTATGGAATACTCCTATTTAAACATTTCAAAATAGTCTCTAGTCCAGGCCAAAAAGAACCTACCACTCATATAGGATTTCTGATCTCCACAGCTGTCAGTTATGAAAAATTGACTTAGGTTAAAAGCAACAAAACTGGGATTTTCAGATGAGGCTAAGGGAGGTACCATATTTCTAATACTCCAGTCTCAGACACAGAACTACTATTTCCTTTAGCTGTACCCCTATGAATGCTGTTGAAAAAGCTTGGCTGGTAGTAAAATATTTATCTCAGTCATAAGAATGAGAACAATTCAGTTACCTTAGAATAATCCAAAGTCACTGAGTTTTTAGTGATAGCTACAGACCTGGAATCTTCAAATCTCCCTTCTTGCAGGAAGTCAAGTGTCTTTTAAACAGGAGCTGAATATTATTCAATGGGATCCACACTGCAGGGCTAACAGAAACTGAATGCTTCAGGCCCATACATTTAGCGGACAAAATTCCAGTTTTGTAAACACTAGTGGTGAGAAATAGAACAGTGAGGTTAGAACCAATAGCTCTTCAGGCAATTATGTTAACCATAAAATGAAGGCAGTGGAAAATTGGATATAATTTCTCCTTTCATTTCTTTTGTACAGGTATTATCCTTTGTATTGGAGTATTCTCTGGAAAATCTTAAAAAATAAGAATTTGTGGAAACAAGCAGAAAAACACTAAAGTCACAAGCGTAAAAATAAATAAAAAATATTCTAAACTCTCAGGTTAAACAAAAATATACTTTATGAAGTATAATATGCCATCATGCGCATGCTTTAGTGCAACTGGAAAATACTATAATTTGGAAGATTTACATTTTTAGCCCTGGCAGGCCTAAAAACATATCCAGCTTCTTACGCAGTAATTGTTCCATCCTCTAATATCCAGAAGCCTAGTGAGAGGCTAGACACCCTATTATTATGGACTGAGTTAACAAACACTTCTCACAACATGGACATGTTCCTTAGAACATTGGTATTCATTTGATGCCTCCCTTCGTCTTGCTTGTCTGTTCTAGTCTAGTTAGCAGGCAGAAAATGGAAATTCTCTAAGCACTTTGTTGCTGTGAGCTACCCTGCAAACTAGTTGACATTTTTGGGAGCCTTCCATTTGAAATGCAGCCATCTCTCTAACAGGATGTAGTAATACTGACTATAAGCCAATAATAACTCAATAAATGAAAATTTAGGATATGTTGACTAAAGTCAACAGAACCTTTACTTGGAAGGTACAACTTGAGGATAAGCTCCTAGCCACACTTAAGCAAACAAAGGTTTGGTCAAGGCATCTTGAGACTTTAATCACCTTGCTGACAATTACCATCATATCGCAAGCCTTTTTCCTTCACAAAGAAAGGTTATTGGAAAAACTGGTTTTGACCAATTCCACCTGTCCTTGGATTCTACCAATTTCTTTGATCTCTATCCATCTGAGACCTGACAGGGGAACTGAACTGAGCCTATAGTGATAAAAATGGACGAGACTTTAAAGCGGATAATGATAAAACATCCATATTGGTTTTATTAAAGCTATCAGCAGCTCCTTGATTTAACATTGACATCACAGGGCCTTGATTCAACATTGACATCACGGATATCATTGAAATATAGACAGCACTTCTATACCATTGACACCGTCGACCACAACCTTTAGATTGCATTGTCAACTTGCCTTTGAGATCTAGTACCAGTGGCTAAACTGTCCCTTCCTGCATATTCTCTCCTCCCCAACAGCAATACCCCAAAAGAAAGCCCTGGAGGGTTTTCTCTTTCTCTCTGTATGTGAGATCAGATGGGGTTCCATTTTATCACTCCTACTCAGTGTGTATTAACCACTAGGGGAGACAGAGCCATTCTGCTGATGATACTCACTTCTAGGTCTCCTTTATATTAAACCTGGATTCTACCATCTGATTGCTTCCCCACTGTCTGATAGATACAGGAATCTGGATGAAAATGAACTGGTTCTGACTTAGCCTGGATAAGACAGAAGCTTGTTGCTAGGGAAAGCATTTAAAGGAATAGGAAGACGCAGCTTCTTCATCCGCTATTATCAAAGTCTTCTATGACCCACAGCTGCTCCTGGACTCTTGGAAATCATTAGTGCCTCCTGATGCTCCTTCTCTGCTTTTGGGTCAGAAACTCCAGCCATGGCTGTCTAATACAGTCCTCACAGTGGTCATGTACACCTTTGTCATCTGTGAACTTTGCTGTTAAGAGCTCCACCTGGGGTTACACTTTATATTTTACCCAGGAGCTGCCGAAATCACAAAGCACCCGCCCTTTAGTGTTCATTGGCTTCCTCCACGTTTCCAGCAGCCACGTGAGAGCACTGAAGATTATCTTTACATGCCTGAATGATCTGGGAACCAGTTACTTGAGAGACAGACTCTCAAGCCAATTAAATAGTCGAGACCTACTGGAAAATTCTTACTGCTGCTCCATGAACATGAACACTATGTCCAAAGGTCAGGGTTTATTTCTGGTGAGGTTCCTACCTTTGCCCTTTGCTCCCTTTGGCAGCCCAGCAGAGTCCTAAATCCCAAGACCTCCAGGGCACAAGACAGAATGTGTTTAGTCTAGTTGGTTTTTGATAGACTGATCTTGTTTTCCTTCTCAATTTTTGTTTTTACAAGTAGCATACATAGCACGTAAGTTCTGTTCAAGCCTTTGCAATTTCAGTTCCTTGTAACCACAACAATTTGATATTAGAAAGCTGAAATCAGTAAACAGAAAATAGTCATGCAAAGAGTTAAAAGTACATTAATACTATATCTCTCAAATCTTAAAAGCTGAACAGTAAGAGTCTGCTTCAATTTCTAATGTATAGCCTCAATCCAAAATACATTTGTTCTGGGCTTCCAGGGAAATATAGCCACACCAGACATCTTAAGTAACCTTCCCGAAGTATTACTAAGGCATTAGAATGGGATACAGGAAACTTGGGTTTTATTCCCAGCTCTGCCACAGACTTGGGCCTTGTAAACTCGGCCAAAGCGACTTAATCTGAACCAATATCCTTAAAAAGGTCAGTGGACGAATTCCCACTGTCATCAGTGGACTATGGATTGGGTCTTCTATGCTTCCTCATCTGTGTAAGGGGATAATAGTGCTTCCCTGCCTCTGAGGGATGTTGTGAGAATGCTGTACGATCTCACTGCCGCACAAGTAAGTACCTAGATACATCAATAGACAATACTTATCATTAGTATTAGAGAAGAAAATGTAGACTTCAACTGAGATCCAGGGGCTGTTGTGTTAGAGGTTATACAACCACATAGTTACACACAATATGTCCCAAAGATCTTACAATCTAAATACACAGATAAAAGATTACTATCCCCATTGTACAATGGGAAACTAGGGCACAAAGAGATTATTTGACTTGCCCAAAGTCTGAGCAGAACCAGAAACTGAACCTTGATTTCCTGAGTCCAGCACCTTAATCACAATGCTAACGTCAATGCCATTCCAAACTGTGTTTGTAAACTGGCACACCTGTGTGCCTGTCCGCTACCTGTCATTAAACTGATTCACTGAACCTACTACTACACACACACACACACGTGAGGAAAACCATCACAATTATTTCTGATTATTTTTATTAAAGTCCCATTTACACGGAAAGATTTTTTTTAAAAGCTTATGTGGTGTTGATTTGTTTTGCTTTAACAAAGTTTCATTGTTGCTAAATGTCAGTAGAGTCAACTGGTGCCAACCTTCCCACTGTGCCACCTGCTGAAATGACCAGTTGGCTCCTTTACACACACAACTAGCAGACATTATTTGGAATAATTCCTCCCAAAATGAAGCTAACTGTCTTCCTGCACAGAGACATCCATAATGAGGCAAAATGAGAGATGTGATAAATTAAGCTAGTACCTCTTCATTCTGTATGTTAAACAACAAATACTGAGAATCCTTTTCAAAATAGAAAATCAGTTCTGGGATATTGTGTCTTTTTAGATGTCCATAGGGAATACAGCTCTGATAAATCTAACTGGATTTTACCACAGCTCCTTATAATATGCCTGAAACCACTTTCACCAGTAATAAAAAAAATGTACACTTTATAAAGACAGCTTAACTATGAACATATTGGCTAGTATAATGTCTCAAATCTGAATGTGTCATTGTAGATTGAGTCATTTTATATCTCCACTTGGGTATTAAAAACCCCCAGAAATGGTGGGATCAGAATAGGAAAAAGAAGCAATATGTTCAGAATAAAATGTAATTATTCAGAAACAAGACCTGAACTTTTCATCCACCTCTCTCTCTTTTTCTTGCATCAGAAAGTAGGTAGATTTGGACAGGCAAGAAAACAACGTAAAATGTTTTTCTTTAGACAACTGTGAAAATATGTGCAAAAATGTCTTCAGTAATTTGGAAGCACTGTGAAAACACAGGTTAAAAAGAGTAACCCATGCCTTCTGTGCAATAGTAGCTGATCTTTGTTCTTCTGAAAGCATATTTCTATTACTGGTTTCCTTTACGATGTTAAAGAAATTAAATGGTCTGCTGATTAGAGCATGGAACTAGGAATTAAAAGTCATTGGGCTTTATCACTGATTTGCTGAATAACCTTTGGCACTTCACTTCTCCTTGCCTCACTTTCCCCATCTTATAAAATGGAGATACTTACTTTTGTAGCAGTGAGACAATTAATTTTCATCACAACGATTTCCTCTGGGCTTGGAAACAACAAATATTTGTAAAGTATTTGGAGATACTTGGATGATGGATGCTACGATTTACACTCTAACTCTTATCCATTCCCCCTTACTCTCCTCCTACTAGGAAATGTAGCAAGAAAACAAAAGTATAAAGTTCGGTAAATCACTGGATAAAAAGTAGGTGTTTTCTTAGTATGATACGAGTAATCGTCTATTCAGGAAAAATATAGCCATTTACAAAAACACAGAGGAGGCTTTATTTTTCCCCTGGACTTGTTAAATATTATCAGGGTAACCCCACAAGGCATTCTCCTTATTCACTAGAAAAACGTGGTTCAGTAGACAAATACAATTTGTCATCTCTGCTGGACTCTGCTCTATATCCTTCGGAAATGCCATTTTAATAAGCTTTGGCATGGGTTATTCTCCTCCCCCCCTTATTTATTACAGCCACAACTACAAAATTAATTACTAGACTTCAAGGGTGAGTGGGAAAAATCACACAATGACTATACTAGGGCCCAGCTGACTTGCCTGGGACTCTGTGAGCATTGGGTCTACATGCATGGGCATTACTGCAGGATCAGGGACTGAAGTGCTACCAAATAACAATGACTACTACATTGTGGGGGAGGGATAGCTCAGTGGTTTGAGCATTGACCTGCTAAACCCAGGCTTGTGAGTTCAATCCTTGTGGGGGCCATTTAGGAAACTGAAGTAAAAACTTGTCTGGGGATTGGCCCTGCTTTGAGCAGGGGGTGGGACTAGATGACCTCTTGAGGTCCCTTCCAACCCTAATATTCTATGATTTGTCCTATAACCAATGTGTATCCATGTTATATCTTAAGTATAGCTCTTTTCAGTTCACCTTTTTCCAAGAGCTGCACTTTTGAAGTCAAAATGGTTATAGCAGAGAACTGTAACCCAAGATTCATGTTTTCTAGACTTTTAGCTTTGAACCAGATAAAACTTTCCTGCACCTGGAAATGCATTGGAGGAAAGGCAGGCAGTAGCATTAACTCCTCCTCAGTGTCCATGCTGGGGTTTCCACCTAGTTTTTGATGCCATGAAGAAGTGTATGAGGAGGGCAAGTCCTAGTCCCAAATAAAGACATCCTATCCCAAGCATAGAGTCCCTTTACCCCCCAAATCAGTTCCATTTTTTTCTCCTCTTAAACACCTAAGCAGAGATACATTAAGTGCTCTAGGTTTTTTTTAATGGGTGGAAGCTGAGGAGGGAATATTTGAATAAGCGAATCCCTGGGCCACAACCCTTCCACCCATTATTTTTATTGTTCTGTTTCCCTGAAGTACAAGGGATGGGAGGGAAGCCCTGCATCCTGCTAAAGCCTGTGCTGCTTTGGAGCATCTGACCTAATCCCTGAAAATAACTGGGCAGCCACTTGGGATTTCTCCTCACATTTACACTAGTAATAGTCAGGAGTAGCTCATTTAAGTCAACTGGGGAAAATGAGTCCCCAAGTGTTTACTGTGGGCTGAAACCCCACATTTGCCTAATCCCTTGTCTGGAAGAGATAGACCAGAATGAAAGTCATCACTTACATACTGTATACACAGATGACCCCACAACAGGTCAGCAGAGAAAACGAAGAATGCCTCATTCCACTGAGCCTACACAAGATCAGAATGTGAAGTATCCATGGTTAGTTTAACCAGGACACCATGGCTATGCGAAAAAGTACCCTGGGATTTCTAATGAACATAAGCAGTCAGGACCTCAGTTTTATGGCTGAAGACGGAAATTTAGCTCATCATTAAAACCATAGGATCAACTTACAGTTAGCATACGATGTATTCAAACCACTGTGTATCCTTTACAGAACTGATGCTGTCCATGCGCACAAGTTGTTATACATTTTTTATGCTGTGGAGCAATGCACACCTCAGTAGATGAGATTAGAATGTGGCCCAAACTGTTCAAAAGAATCAAGGGAGCATTACTCCAGCAGATGAAGATGCATTCTAATTTTTCCTCTCTCTCTCTCTCTCTCTTTCTCAACCCCCCTTACCCTATGACAAGTATTTTGGAGATCTATGTAATGTAGAGCAGTTAATACAGACTTTGAAAGATTGACATGGCACTTATCTAAATTGCTACTGAGATTCCAGGATACCTATTGCACTTCAGTTGATAGGAACTTCAGAAGCTCAGAATCAAAACTGACTTCAGAAAACCACAACAGTACATCTCACCTTTTCCAATAGAAACTGTAAGGTACTATGCCAAGGGCACATCATCCAGACTTTTCCATTTCAGCTGAAAGAAAAACCACTATCTGATAAGCTAACATGATAAATGTTCCAGGGACTGAACAAATGAGTAGAAAAACCCTAGAGTTTTTGAACAAAAAAAACTTTTCTGACTTGAATTAAACCTCTTAAATTCCCTTCATGTTAGTTGTTCATTTTGCATATGCTATTACACTTTTAAAGGTTATTAAATTATATATATACACACACACACACACACCTCAACCTTTGCAAATAGTCTGAACATTCTGATCAAGATATAAACTCCCAGTAATAAAGGTTTTTGCACGACTACATAATATGCCTGAAGTATTATCCAGAAAGTATTGTTATCTTTTTCAACTGAAGATGTTAAGAAAAATGCATGTTATTCAAGATGAACTTGAATATAATTCCATATGATAGAGAGAAAGATGGCAATCTTTCCAAAACTATCCAAAAGCTTTTGCAAGTTCTAATATAGACACTAGGAACAAAATGAGGAACTAAATCTATGGTAAAAAACAAAACAAAAAAATCCCCCATTTGATAATTATAAAGTATATACTTTACCCAATCTCTACTTCAGTTCATTTGTAAAAGTAGAGCCAAAAAGATTACTGGAATTCATAAAAAGCAACACATGGAAATCAGGAGCTAATTTCTTAAGACCACTTCCATGCTAAGCTGCACAGGTTCTAAAAGCCATCAGCTATTCACTAGTCCTTCATTTTTCCTGCAAAAGGTGTAGAACCAGATCAGTATTAAATATCATATGTGTTTATTGTCACTTCAAAGACGTGAGCAACTCTGGAGTTCTGTGAAGGGAGAATAGAACCCAGTATCACAGATTCATCAGTGGAACAGTAAAGATTATAGACTGATCTGATTTTGTTTTAATTCAAACTTTGGTAATAGTTATATTTGAAAATCTCCTGAGCTTTTATTCCCCCTAGAGAATTGTGTGAAGCATGTACATCACCCCAAGTATCATTATTTCCATAGCCATATTCATTTGACAAAGGAAAATTCTCTGTGACAAAATAGACTAGTTGAATAGATGACTTATGAGTGATATGTTAAACAGATCAGGTAAGGAAGGCATTGAGTAGAACTATAATCTATGTTTCATGCATTTCAGACAATATTTTAAATGAAGTTCCATTTCTTTCCACTGCAATCTTCTTGAATCTCAGCAATTACTGTACATCTAAAAGCAGTGATGGATGAACCACAGAAGATCAGTAGCTATGGTTTTGTTCAGAAACACATTAAAAACCTGCCATTTCTAGGCAGCAATTCTCGACTTCCGCTTGGCCAGAAACACAGTGATACATAGAATTTCTTTCACCATTTTAAGTTCGCTGTGCTTCCAATCCAAGCTGAAAATTAGTGGATTTTTTTTCTAAAACAAGAACAAAAATGAAACCAACCTTTTAAATGTGTTTTGTTGAGTTTTAAGTCTAACGCCCATTGGGAAGATTCCCATTGAGTTCAGTGGACACTGCACTGGGCCCTAAATGATGGTTCCAGTTGGTTTTGTTTGAACAAAAGGACTACAAAAATGATTAGGAGTATGGAACGGCTTCCATTTAAGGAGAGATTAATAAAACTAGGACTTTTCAGCTTGTAAAAGAGACAACTTAAGGAAGGAGATGATAGAGGTCTATGAAATCATGACTGGTGTGGCAGAAGTAAATAAGGAAGTGTTATTTACTCCTTTCTCATAACACAAGAATTGGGGGTCACCAAATGAAATTAATAGGCAGCAGATTTAAAACAAAGGAAGTATTTTTTCCACACAACGCAGAGTCAACCTGTGGAACTCCTTGCCAGAGGATGTTGTGAAGGCTAAAACTATAACAAGGTTCAAAAAAGACCTAGATAAGTTCATGGATGATAAGTTCATCAATGGTTATTAATAAGGATGGGCACGGATGGTGTCCTTAGCCTCTCTTTGCCAGAAGCTGAGGATGGGCAACAGGGGATGGATCACTTGATGATTATCTGTTCTGTTCAATCCCTCTGTGGCACCTGGCATTGGCCACTGTCAGAAGACCGGATATCGGGCTGGATGGACCGTCAGCCTGATTAAGTATGGCCATTCTTATGTTCTTAACAAGTTGATCCATCCCTACCTTAAAGTTTCATAATTCACAAGCAGATGCACCCTGTCTCGTACTTCATTGATATACATTGACAAGGAAACCCAAGTTCAGATTCTTAGAAACAGCTTCTAAAGTCCTTTGTGCAAGAAAGTAGCATCAGTTGATCCATAGCTGCAGTTTGGATAATAAGGACAAAGACTAGGACAAACAGAGAAAACTAGAAAGGGAATCAATACACTTCAGCAATAACTGGGAGAAAAGGGATCATGATAAAGGTACTATGTGTCATTTTACAAGTAATATAATATAGTTCTCAAAACTGAAGCAATGATTCATTCTGTACTAGAAATCATTATGCTTAAATCTTATGATGCGGGTCAGGCTTGTAAACCAAATTACATTCCAAAAGGGTGGGTGGGAGCAGATTTGAAATAGGAAACCAGCATCCATTAACTGAAGTCTTGTGAATACAAAGCTCCCCAAAGTCAGATAGAAAACCAGTGGAGCCTTTTTCCTGTTCCTAGTGAAATTCAGAATAATCCAGCATAGAAAATGAAGCCTTACAGAGGCTAATGTAACTTTCTTGTGAACATAATAATCTTTCACTATCAAATGTGACATTTTTAGAAGCATGATTAAATATCACCCACCTTGAAATATGTTTAATGATTAGTCTCCATCCAGCTCCCAGGGAAAGAATGTCTACATTCATCTAAATGTTTTTGTTTCCTTTTTGCTATACATTCTATTAGAAAACCATGGGCAGTCACTGAGATGGAATTTAACTGCTCTGGATGTGTATTCTGCTGGTGCTCATATATGGAGGTTAGTTGATATCTCAAGTGACCAAGATCAGCTGTTCCTGTTTAGAACAATATTTCCTGATTTAAAACCCGGGGCTTTGTTACTTCTGAACTCAGAAATAGGTATTCAATAAGTGAAATACTACAAACAATTCTGCCACCATAGCATGTAAAACAGAACATCTCCAAAATCTTTCAAATTTTCCAAGATTTTTGTAAGAGACTACAGTAGTGAGTTAGTTGCTTTTCGAGTGTTATCATGACTTTTGAAATGTACTGAGGTATTTGGTTTTGACGTGAAAAGTCTCTGTTGGTCAGGTATCATTTCCAACATTCATTTCCAACTATATTGGAAAATATATGCAAAATAACTTGAGTTTGAAAGGACTTGATCCTACAAGGGTCTGGACAACTTCAATCACCACTGAAATCAATGGCTGTTATGTGAAGACACTGAAGTCCTTTGCAAGATTAGGACCACAGCTAGACCCTCAACCAACTCTCCTAGCCTGGGTTCAATTAAGGCAAACTGACTAAGCTGCTTTTATAATCTTCCAGATCCCACAGTACTTTGCAGCACAGGAGCAAAAACCATTAAAAATGCTGAATTATTCTTTCATTTTCCTTTTAAATTTTTCTTCCTAACTCTCTCATTAAGAGGAAGGAAAATAAAGTCCTTTTGCAATGTGCAAAGTTGGAACTCCATCCCCTTCCCTTCCCTTCCCTCCCTCCCTCTCTCAAATTAGCTAGAAGCAGCTGGCAGCCCTTAAAACAGACAGCCCAGTTTGAATCACTGTTGCCCTGCCCCTCGCATAGTCATTTTTACCAGTGCACAGTGAGTGTAAAATGCTACCAAGGTACAGGACAACAGGGAATCGGTCCATGATATGCTGGCAGGCACTCCTCTAAAGAAACCATGGAATTGGCATCTGCAAACATAAGTCTTATCTTGCCTCTAGGACCCTCCCAGCTCGATCCAATGCTTAGTTGCCTACCAGACTTGTCATTTTTCTTCCAGACAACGGGGCATTCCTAGCCTGGAAATTGCAGTTCATACCTACCCCAGATTAAAAAAAACCAGAACCCTGGGCTCTTTAACAAGAAGAGAGCACCATATGGAAATCTCTGAGACTAATTCCTCTGTTCTGTCTTCCTGGGAATTGCAAACAGATTTCCATGAGTGTGTGGACAAATTCTTTCATGGTCACCCCTTATCAGGCGGTGGGAGCCTGAGCAAGTCAGATTATTTTACAGAGCAAAAATTCAGTTTTCACTTAAGCTGATTTCCTAAAAAGAGGCATCAAGAAGAAAAGACAGGCATGATGGAATAGGGGTAGAGGTGGGGATGTGGGGTGGCGACATACATTACCTTAGACTTGTTTGGTTGGTTTGGTTTGATCTGACTTCTGACTGGTTGATTTTTCCTTGTCAGATGAATAAATTACAGCAAATATCACAGCAACACAACAACTTCATACCCCAGTACTGGGAGGAGGGGAATCTTTTTTATTGTTCTTAACTAGCTGCAAAAATTCTACATTTCACTACAATTAAACATTAAAATGAAGGAAGATAATAACTTGAAAGAAAATACTTGCCATGAGTACAGATTCACCCACATTACCAAACCAGGAGCTGAAATAAATCAAAGAAGTTATCTAGTCTGTGTCTTCACTCTAAGAAAATCAAATGTTTATATATTAGCTTGAAAGTCAGGCACATCCAGTAGCATGTTGCTATCACATCATAGGTTATATTGGCTTCCTGCTCTCATATCTCACAAATTAGAGAGGAAATAAATGCCTTTTAAGTAGTTGCTTATTGGGAATTTGGAAGCATATAAAGCACATCTGGTTTGCCTTGAGATCTGCTTCAGGATAAAGGCTGGCTTAGAACTGTAGAGCAAAGCAGAGTTCATTGGACTATGAAAATATATTGGCTATATCAGGCATCATTTTCTTTTAGTTCACTACATTACAAATTACAGTCCCTGTTGTTCTATGTCCTATCTCCTGCTGTTTGTCAACCTCACTTACTATGGGCCTGGGCCAAGGTTCATTGCAGTTAATGGAAAGGCTTCCATTAAGTTTAATAGGTGTTGAGTCAGGCCCCACCGTTACAGCCGTTGATCAGCAGAGCGATCATCTTCAGACTTCACAAAAGAAATTCATTTCTAGACAGAGAACAAGTATGAGAAATTTCAATCCTCAAAATAATTTTTGTTGTTACAAAGCCAATGAAAATATGATCTCAGAAAGAAAAGCAGCTTCTTAACTACATATATAGTGAAACATCAGAGAAAAGATTGGTCTCGTGCCAGTTTTATGTATTCTTCTTAAGACCCTCCATATTTATCTAATAGATCATCAAAGCAAAAATCACCAGATATTTTACCACCAGATCCCTTCTGATTTTCTGCATACCTTTGAGTTACCGTATATCTCTAAAGAACACCCCCGCCAAAGAACAAATAATAGACACTCCTGAAAAGAAACTTGAGAAAACCGGTTTTACTAACAACAGCCTCAACCACATTGTTAACTAAACACACCGCACTGTTGTCATAACATGAAATGAAGAACCTGAAACTGTTACACATGTAGAAACTGTGTGGTATGGTACAAAAGGTTATAAATCTATCCCTTCCCATCTGTCACCTGGTTGCAGACACTTTTAAAGTATCAGATAGTATCTCAAAGGCAAGGGAAGTAAAAGTGAGCTCTCAGTGGCTACGTCTACTGCAAATGTAATGTACCAACTAGTGTGCATGTCTATCACTGTCCTCTACCGGACGGAATCAAAAACTGTTTAGATGTATGACATAGGACCTATACATCTGAGAATTCATAGAGATTCTCCTTTGTCACAAGTGATAGGGACCTGGGCTTTTAGAGCAGGATGATCAGAGTTCTGTTCCCACTGTTGCCAGGATGTTCTGATTAGCCTTAAGTCAGAATTTTGGTGTTTTTTTTAAAACAGATGGAAGGAAAACAAAAATTACTGGATGACTGAAAAGTTCAACTGGAAAAGTACCACTGCTAAAGAAAAGTCTCTTCCAGGATCAACAAAGCAAACAAATAATCTATCAATCAAGATGACTGAGCCACATGCCAAAGTCATCCATGGATCAAATAGTTCAAAATTATATCACAAACTTATTTCAGGCAGTAGAACATCCTCCTGAGCAGCTGTTTGTGCCAGAAGGTGAATACCAAATATGATAACAGTATAGAAAGTGGGTGGGGTTTTTGTTTTTAAATTATATTTATTTATTTTATCTGTTTAATACTATAACAAGATTAAGAATATAGCAAGGTCCTATGATACATTTGCTGATCAGTTATTTCCTGCATAATATAACAATGGTAACTTGAGCCTAGCAGGTTACTGTGGCCGTTCTCCACATCTGGAGTCTGAAGATTTTTATTAGTAACTTGTAGTCTATTTGAACTAATCATGTTACACATCCGTAGTAGAAATGTGAGCAAGAACATTGGCCACCCTGTGTATCTGAACCTCTGTCTGGAAAGAAAATAAAAGGTGCCCTTAAAACCAAAGGTGAGATTAGTATGTCATGCTGCCAGCAAAGCTGCAGTAGGTTCTAATCCATCCTCAAGACTCCAACATTTACAGCACTATTTAAAAGGGAAGAGCATGATAGGAGTATTGCTTGCATTTGTCAAGATCCGAGTTTATAGATTTTGTGGGTTTGTTGCACACAGTATTAAAAAGATTTAGAAAATCTTATACTAACATTTTGTGGTTCAAAATCATTTTCTTTTCTTCATTCCTGAAAGTCTATGGCATATTTGCCAATGCTCTGCAGGCTCCTGACAGAGCTATCTTTCGATACCTGATAAGAGAACATGATGAACATTCTTAAGACTCAAAATAAGTTAAAAAAACAATCCCAGAGTCCTTGTATAAAACCTTTCTGACTGTAGTTAAACCTCTCAGATTGCTATTAGTTTGATTAGTTTAACAATTAAGTTATTTCTAGAACTTTTCTTTTTGTTGTTAGGCTACCCTAAAATTGAAAGCAATATTTCTCAGGCAAAATGTTGAACAGATTTACAGACTCTACTGCAAATAGATCAACAGATGAAACATTGTACAAAACCCAATATACAAAACCTACTGTACATAGAGATTGGAAAAAACTATTTCCTCTATATTTAAAGGGATACTAATGGAGTAAAGAGTGCTTTTCAGTAAATGAAAATAGGACTAAATTAATAATTACTAACAGTTAACACCAATGGTTATTTATGTTTAACATCATATCTATTGGCTTATAATATGGGGAAGGACAAGGGTGTCTTACAAACCCTTTTTCTTTCTTCTACTCCTGAAATCATTCAGGCAGTGGAGTTAGGAGGAACAGAGAATTCATGTGTGCGTGTTTCTGAGATACTCAGATACTATAGTGATAGGGGAGGACATAAATCAAGCAAGCCAAAAGACCAAAATAAATTGTAATCTGTATAATCACACAGTGCACACAATACACTCCTGTGTTTGGTCCACTTGCCAACTCTTTGACTTCCATGCTCTCTCTTCCCTACATTGCTTGCATCCATTTCACACAGGTATATGGCAAGAGAGAAAAAGCTGCCTGTTGTGAACCGTGGCCAACTGAAAACTTCAAGGCGTTTTGTCCCCTTAGGTTTTAATTTTACTCTCCCTAGACAAAATCTGGTGGATCCTGACCCTGCCCGGTTTCTTAGAGCATAGGTGCTACAATTAGGCTTGCAAATAGGTGTCGGGGGTTGCAACTACCTTGCCTTTCCCATATTGCTAAATGGGTGAAAGGTACTGGCTAGATCCCACTAGATGGGATGGAATATGAAGCATCCCAGTATGGAAAAGGCAGTAAACCAGGGGTTTAGAAACTTTGTTTCCACATCCCCCTTTAGACCAGCCACATCTCCCTCATTCCAATCAAAACACCAAGGCCAATCTCAGTCAAATTATTCATGTTGTGCAAACACTAGCTGAAATTGACACGAAACTGGTATAACCTGATAAACCTGTTTTACCCCATCCCTGTTGCAACCTGGCCTTTTTGAGACTGTTACAGTTAAAGGAGGGGGGGGGGGGAGTCTTTATTGGCCTTTGAGTGCTCTATAGACTGCAGCCTAGCAAATTATAAAAACAAAGGTGAGGCTCAAAAGGAAACAAATGCCCTCAGTTCCCTAAACCAGATAATGTTTTCTCCATACTTGTCAGTTAAAAAAACCTAACCTTTTCTATTCAGCTCATTTGTAATAAGACAGGGGAAAAAGCAAATACAGTTACAAGTGCTCATCTATATTTGTACCATACTTAGCTCAGTTTTAATAATTCAAACCAGAAAGTGGCTAGCACTGGTGTGAGGGTGCTGTACAAAAGCAGAAACAATAACAATGCCCTGTTGATGCCACAAGGTCAGGTCTTCCACTTGTTGAAATCAGCATCGTTCCAGTGACATCAGCGGAGGTAGACTGATTCACACCAGCTGAGCATTTGACTCACGTAGACTCATGGTAGGATAATAGATTATTCAGCATGGTACCCTAGCCTACTAATGTAACAATTTTATTCTCTTGTTCCACTCAGAGCAGTGTGCTCACGTTAGAAATGTTGGTATAATGGAGCTTCAAGTTGGAAAACTGGATATTACCCACTTGGATTCATCTTCCTTTTGGGCACTCAACTTCAGCGTGCTGAGTGCACTGTAAAGTTTAACTTATTAGCTATTGTGTCTGGACTCTTTCCACTCTGCCCATTAGGTTCATTTACATAGAAGAGTTTCATCAGCATATGTCCAGAAGTGTCCAGTTCTTTTGTTGATTTCTGCCCCAATTTTTTTTTATTTTTATATATATACACACATATACACACACACACACCTGTAAATCTCTATTGGAGTGACCTCTGTTCTGTTTTTATTAAAATTCACATGTATCAATGTAACTAGCTGCATAACTAGCCCACCTTTGAGTTCTATTGCAGTATTGCCAAAGTTTTTTTCTTAGGCCATTATAACTTGATGCTACTTCACTCATTCAGAATCTAGTCATCTTAGCATCTGGCAGCAGCCAGTTGTTCCCCCCTAAACTGCTTAACCTACAACACAAGAAACAGATAGACATTTAATAGATTATTATGATGCAACAGCATGTTATGCTATTACACACATTGCCCTGTCTGTTGGGAAATAAAATCAGCCTTAAAAAGGTGAATATTAAAACTATCATGGGATTTTACAGACACAATTGACAACAGAGCGACAACAAAATGCAGTGTCCACAACAACAAAAGAGATTTACAGCAAAATATCATTAAAATGATGAATAATGAAAAGCAATATAAAAAGGTAACAGTAAACACCTAGTCTAGTCTGAAAGGAAAAAAAACAGCTATCTATGGAATGCATACCTAAATATAACACACTAACAATGCTGTATGTATGTAATAGGTGAAAATGACAAAGAAATAGATGGTAACACAGTAAGCAGGCTACATACCACACTATTCTTTAATAGAATAATGCTTAGCAAGTCTCTCACCAAGTCCTGCAAATGCTTTATCATGTGGTAGCTCTTTTAATTCCACTTTCCTCACGCCACAGTAAGTTATTTTAACATCTTCCATTATTCTCCCATGAAGTCAGGGGTCACTCACCATATAACTACCCATAAGTTACAGATAATTAACAGTAGTTAAGTTTTAAATGCTAGTACAGACCAAGCATTCTGGATATGAAAACTAACAAGAAATTAAATAGGAGTACAACTAAAAAATACCATGGGCATTGAGGCTTTGTATGCCTTCCTTTTACTGCATGTACAGTATCATGGGTCTTTGATTTCACGGATACAGCTCACTGTGTTAAATAGCCAGTGGCCAGTATACTGAGGTTCAGACTATGGCCCGCAGCAAGCCAGTGATCTTCAGGACCCTACCTAGTAATCTGCAGATTGAAACATTGGAGAACCAGATTTGACAATGGTTAAGTGGCTGATGTGCTGAGGCCACAGCCTATCATGCTGACAAATATTTTTCATTGTTTCCTTGCGTTCCCCCATCTGTTCTTGTTTTATACTTAGATTGGAAACTCTGTGTGGCAGAAGCCATCTTTTTTCTCCGTTTTTGCATAGTGCCTAGCACCATGGAGACCTGGTCAGTGCCTGGGGCTCCTGCATGCTACTGCAATACAAATAATAAATAGCCAAGTAAGTGGGTGACTGGGGGTCTTAGGAGGGCAGATGTGCCAGCTGACGAGCTCTCTTTTAATAAGTCATCCACAGACTGAAAAGCTGTAGGCCCACCAGCCTAGCAGGAAGCCAGGTAGACAAAGCACAGAATGAAAGCAAGAGTGCCGGACAACAGCCAGTGCGAATTGCAGAGATCATAATCAGGCCCTAACTCAGCTCCAGGAATCAGATGAGTGACTATTTCAACTGTACAAATATCAAATCACCTTGAACAATTTACTTTTATAACCATTGTATCCAAATGTATTATTTTATAAGGAACACAGGATGCCAGAACAGTTGGGCTCTGTTTATGTTAGCCAGACATGATTTTTACCGCTCGTACGTCTCTAAGAATGGACACAAGGGGTGAGCAAGGCATGTAAAGATTCCACAGCTGAATCAGGAGAGAGACATATAGATGTTTACATCATATTCCCACGTCACACTGCTACAAGTTGGAAGGAAAAAAATGTGGTTGGAGAAGAATTATTTTAGAGAAGAGAAAAAAATTGGAGATACCTTTTTTTCCCCATAAGAACCATGCCAGCCCTGAACCAGTTACTGTGGTTATAAATTGTTCTCTACCTTTTTGTTAAACATAAGAGAAGAATACTGCTATGAATATGAAGCAAATATGTCTGCACTTCTAAACAAGAATGTACCCTGTAAAACTAAATCACATATACTGAAGTGTTATTTTGGTTTTATGGAAATGTAATCTGTGTTACGACATTTGCATTTCATAAAACTGCTATAGATAACTAATCTTCCAATGCATTACATACCATTTTGTCACCCAAAAAAAAAAAAGTAATACTGAATCATATATTTCCTCTGGCAAACTGGAATATTCCATGACAAATGTATTGGCATTAAGTGTACAAATTCACTTGAGAACCAGTGAAAACCATAGGTACACTGAATAGAAAGATTTTTTTTTTCTTATACACTGCACATAACTATTAGAAGTTATCACAGCTTGGTAGCAAATAAAAAATTATTAGTTCAAACAACAGAATATATGGATATTTGTATGAGTAATAATTTTTGAATTTTAAGTGAAAATTAAATACATCCATCTATACTGCCAAAATAAATATGGAACATACTGGAACCGCATTGAAATACATATTTCATAACCCAGGCCAAAAATACATGGTTTCTACCCACTTCTTAGCAAAGAAACAGTCGCAAAAAGGTCTCATACTCCTAATATTTCATTATTTTAACAGACTTCAATATATTATATTGACTAGGATCTATAAAGTATTAGAAATCAGGAATAATAAAACACAGTTGAAAAAGTAAATAGACTACGTGCACGTAATGATTCATTATCCTTGTTTTTCTTCTTTTTTTGCCTTTCCCTCTCTTCTTTCTTCTCCTCTCTCCCCTTTTTCACATAAATCCCGATCCAATGCCCAGAAGCATTCCGTTCTTGAATAACTGATTTCAGAGAGCTTTCCCACCCTAATGTAGTCAACTACAGTCATTCTACCAATCCTTAATATATATTAGGTCCTGAGCATGCAAACGCATATGCTACAATGCCCCTTTGCAACCATTATGGAGTCTTATTGATTTCAATGGGCCTTCACATGAGTGTAATCAGTCTGCTTCTGGACTTTCCACACTACATCTGCGCGCGTATACACACACACACACACACACACTTAACACAAACCAATAGAATTGCTCATTATTGTAAAGTTAAAAATACATGCATATCTCTTTGCAGGAGGAGGGCCTTAGAGAGGGTTTGCTATATTGGCAGTATACTCCCAACACCACCAAAAGTGATTTAGGAAAACAATTTCCATTAACTTTCAATAGGACATGCATGCCCAAGTTATTCAAGGTCAGAATTTTAAAGGTATTTAGTGTCCTATAGAGACAGATAAACAATAAACACCATGAGAGAGGACCTATGTTCGTTGCTAAACAAACAATAGGGCATTTATTTGTGCCACAGCACAATTTAAATAAGATTAGTTTAAGATCATTAAAAGTATACACATTTTCTTGGGAGAAATGCATTTCCTTATCTGTTGTGAAGGCTAATGTGAATAAATATAAGTCCACTAGAATGTAAGACACTGCAATTATAGAAAAACATTTGGAATCGGTTTTGTGCACCAGGCTGAGAAAGAACAACAGCTTTTAAAGCTATCATTGTGTAAACTGCCACATTTACACCTTTTTGCTGCATAATTAGATTTTTGTGCATACTGCAGTTGACACACATACACACACAGAGGAAAACAAAGAAGAAGCCTTAATTCTCATATTAGAAATCTGAGTACTCTCCTAGTGATAGCAGCTGGAATGAAAATGGCTGAAAGCAATAAAAATCCATTTTACCATTTAGTACAGTTTGTCAGACTAGAGAAATGGGATTGAATTTCAAAGCCACAGGCAAACTGGCAGCAATCTGTGGTTATACAGTTGGTAGTTTTTAGGGCTTTTTTTTTTTTTATTTACAACTCTTTTGATAAGCCTTCAGCAAGTTACATAGGTTGTTCTAGTTGTATCTCGTTTGACTGGATTAGAATACTTGATGACAGTTTGGATAAGTTTGAGGCAGATGGTTCTTGACATTTTTCATGCCATCAGTTACAAACCATGCAAGGAAACTCTTTCATCCTTTGTTTATCCTTCACTTAGAAGCCACTATAGTAGATCGTTAAACTTTCATTTTTCACAGTGCTGATTAAGGCAGACTACAAGGCAGATGTTATGCTGCACCATTTTTAACAATTTACATTTAGCACCAAAGCTGGCTTTGTACTTGTTCCAGTGGATCAATTGACATTTCAGAAACTTCAAGGTCAACCTCTAAGCATTGCTTCTGTATTGAAGACTAAATGTTTCATAAAGTTCTCTGTGACTGCAGTGCTTGGTAATATATGTACTGTTTACACACTTACATCTGCCAAAATGAATACAAGTATCTTTAGTTGATCTCTGCAACAATTAGAAGAGATATTGTTTTTTAAGATCCAAAGATTTAACCAACATGAACAGACTAAAGAGAAGAAAGGATTACTCTTTGCACATATAGCATGCCTTTATTTTCCACATCAGCATTTCAAAAAACAGCAAATAACCACTATTCAGACCAGAAGTTGGTTTTATAGTACAGTAGACCAGGTAATACACATCGAATGGATAAAAACATGTTTACTGTTATACTTCATATCTTTATGTATGTAATGTATTTTAGAGATTATATAAATTATACACTTCTTAGAACAAACAATAGACTGATGTAAACAAGAATGCATAAAGGCAGCTTTAGTGCACAGTAAAATGGTGACAAACACAGTAAACTAAAAGCACTGAATGACAACTTCATTTTTATTTTCAAGAGCACTAGACGCTTTCTGGAAGACTTTGAAAAATGATCTGTTTAGTGATAACAGAACACATCTTCAGCTTCTGTAAGTTACCATACCTCCACTGAAGTTAATGGAGCAAAAACAATTTTCACCAGCGGAGGATCTGCCCCAATAATTGTGTGTTGATGTCTCGTACATTACTCTGTTTCTTTCCTGCTTTTTTTCCTGTTACCTAAGGATATTTCCATCCAAAGAGGGTTTTATTTCCTACGTGTTCCTCCTCCTTGGTTATTTATACCCCATTTGCAGTGATAATCTTCTGTATGTGACATAATAATCATCTTCCCAAAAAACAACCGTGATGCCCAACCAGTGAATTCTGACTTCAAAGAGGATGAAATGCACCCTGACACAGAGTCTCTAGGGAAGGCCCTCTATACTCACTTTGTCATCCAAGGCTTAAGTGGTGTGAAAGGCCCCGTGCTGGTGTGAATTTCCCCTTTACAGAATAAGACGCTGGAACAGACAAACTTTTAGAAAACAAAAATCCTTCCATGCCCTCCACCCCCACTTAAATTGTCCATTAATGTAGAAAAAATGTGAAAGAGAAAATGTAACACTACACTCACGATTGCCATCCATTCAGAGCCATCTTTTCAGAGGTGATGAACACGGAGAGCTCCCTTGACTTCAACTAGAATTGAGGGCACTCAGTATTTTTGCAAATCATGACCTATCCTTGTTAATTATTATTATTAAATTTTGGAGGTGATACCAGCAGATGTACCATAACTTTATCCTCTGATACCGCCTGATCACATTCCTTTTTCACTGTCAATTTACTTTATTTTTCCTGAATCTGTGCCATAAGGACAGTTGTGCCCCACACCTAACTCCCCCAAGGCATCCCATCTGTTACCACCAAATCTCTAATCTAAAATGAACTATGCTATTAATTTGGGGAATACTCTGAATATTGAACTTGGGCCCCAGTCCTGTACCCTTATTAGATGTGAATAGCCTTTTGTCACATGTCTAGCCCCAAATAAGCCAATAAAACCACACAGGTTCTATCCTCCCAGTGTTCTAAGAATGGAGGCAGACTTTTCCCTAACTGCCTGAAAGACAACACAAATCAGAGGGCCTTTCAACTTTTGGAAGTCTACATGTAGCCCATAGCCCAGTTACGTTTTACAGAGAAGTTATGAATAATGGCAGGCAAACTTCATAGGTTTCAAAGGTCCAGTTCAGTTAAGCATCCAGTATTTTGAAAACTTATCCCAAACTCATCCAAACCACTTATGTGCAGAAATCAGACTAGCAATTTTGGTTTGCTTCTTTTTCTATCCAGACCTATTTATCCATCTTTAGTTATAAACCTATGAAAAATAGAGCTTTAAAACTGATTGTGTTATTCAGACATTTACAATGGCCTTGCAAAAGGCAGTGTTGCAACAGTCATTATTTTCCTTTTCAATAGCTATATCAGCAAAATAAATACAGAAGATATATATGTAGCAAGAAAGGGTGGATTTCATCTTATTTTTGTTATTTTATTATCCTGACTTACAATAGCATTTATCATCCTACAGTTTGATTTGTTATAATTTATGTTTACTTTTTATCTTTTTAGAAGAAAACAGTATCAGCTCTCGGAGGATAATAGAAAAGCAATGTTATTTAATTATTTCAAATTATCTTGTACTTTGGTACACAGAAGATAACAGTCAACATACAAGCAACAAGTTTGCTGATATGCAAGCTGTGGTCGAGATAAAATATTTAGCAGCAGAAGAAAACACACTTTACACTACAGCTGCTATAATGGGGTTTTAAAGAAAGGGGAAAATATCCTGGTTACCACTGGTTTTAAAAAGATACGTAAGATGAAATATAAATGGTCCTTAAAACGGGTGCAATGTGCTGTTTGGCTTGCAAAATCTTTTACTGCATTTGTCTCTAGAGTGAGAGATTACGCAGGCAACTGTGAGCTATAACACTATCAGCACATATCAAAAGGTACTGGTGATGATATGGTAGTTGTGAAAATAAAGCTTGAATGGGTGGTGATATCACAGAGCCCTGAGGTACATCTCCCCACTCAAGGACAATTGTATGTATCTGAAGGTATGCAAAAAGAACAATGTGGGCCCAATTCTCAGCAGATGTAACAGAATGAGCCCCTGCCACCTACATTTCATATCTTAATGTCCATAAGGTCCTAAATAAGTCTCTCAAGCACACTGACCAAGTCAGAAAACATGGAGATAGTGAGCTAGGTGTTTTTTCACATACTGAAGACACCGTAACCCATGTCTCCTCACTAACACTCCCTCCCCAAAAGTCCCATAGATACACTGACCAGAACCCCATGTGAAAGAGTCATCGGAGGAGATGGGCAATTGCCTATACTTTGAGAGCTCTCCCCAAAAGGTGTAGAGTCACTCAGTAATGGCCATCTCTAATTCTTCTGGGTCTGCAGATGTGTCATGCCACCTCGTGGCTAATATAATAAAAAACATTTAACAGGTTTAAAAAGTCAGCATGGACAATTTATTTATATTCAGTTCCAGTAACAGAGAATTCTATACTCAGGATTAAAATGAAACTGATAGGCCCTTCCTCAAGAAATAAACAATTATCTTGTTATATCCTTCCAATAACCTCCTCTTCACTAGCCAAGAGATATATGGGTCTAGCTCACAGCTCTTACGCCACAAATCCCTTGGTACTTTTAGCACTTCAGCTAAAACTCTGGCAGAGACTGGAACATTCAACACCTCCAGGTATGGCTCTGCTACACAACTCACCCTCAATAGGAATGATCTTAGAAACTCTCCACTATAAGAAACATTCCTTTGATGCACAAAAGTAAAATATAGTAAGTTCCTAGAAATGTGTGCCCTTGATTAAGATCCTTTTTCATAAAAAATCTGGTGACCCTATGATTCCTATGCAAGTGTAAATACTGTACCTTTGTCTCCCTAGTCTTGTCTCTTATATTGAACAGACTCACACCCTTTCATACAGAAGTGCTCTATTACATGTTACTGAGTCCTTATTCTCATCAGTTACTAGTAGTAGTTGTACAAACACATAGTAGGAGAACATGCCTACACAGTAGAGTTTATAGTCTTAAATGGATAAAACAGACAAAAGATGGGAGAAAAAGTATTACCCTCGTTTTACAGATGGGGAACTGAAGCACAGAGATTAAATGGCTTGCCCAAGGTCACACTGGAAATATGTGGAGAAGCCAGAAATGGAACTCATGAGTCCCAATCCAGGGCTTCAACCACAAGACTCTCTTTCCTCCCGTCTCTTATTTCATAATTTAAATTTCCTGTCGTGCATATAGTCTGTAAAGATTGTGCTATGGGATCTCCCTCTGCTCTCCCTTTGATATATGTACATAGCTCCCATTAGCTTCAATGAGATTTATGCAAGCATTTCAAGAGGAGAATAGACCCCAATAAGTGTTTTACCAATCAGCATAATGAAGCATTGCGTATCCAGCCTGTTGAGAATGTTTCTAAACACATTGTTCTATACACACTGCTTGATTTCCAAAACTACTCTGGGCAGAAATGATTTAGAAAACAGCTCACAAGTAAAACTAAAGCTCTTCTAATAAAACAAATATTTCACAGTTCATTTAATCTAAGATATTGAAAAGAACTGCCAGTCCTCAGGTACGTGACCTGAAGCACAGAATTTTATTGCTTTCTCCACAAGGGAGTAGACATGTTTGGAGTAAAACAGATGCTGCTAGGCAGGGCTTCCTTTAACCTAATAGTCATATCCCAGGACCACTAATCCTTTCCCCAAGAACTAGATAAAAACAGCAAGTAGTGGAGGTCAAATTTCACATTTTTCTGGCTTTCATCCTTTACATTACCATGTGGATCCAAAAGTCACAACTAACAATCAGCTAGATTAAAACCTCTCTAATTTCTAACGGATTTTTTTTTAAATGCACAGAAAGAGTTTTTAGTTTTTTTTAAATTTGATTTTCCTTTCCAAAATAAATTGTTCACTATCACACAGACTCTTTGCTTTACTGAAGCATTCAAAGAGAAGACCACCCTTTTTTTTAATTCCCTCTTCTCCTCCCATTTTTCTCTTTCTTCCTTTTTTTCTTCCATTCTGTGAACTGCTTCATTTTGTCATCATATTGTTGATTTGCCATCATAAGGAAAAAGAAGGAAAAGGGAACAGGGTGTGTGAAAGATACACAGTACAGCAGCCTATCTGCAACCAGAACAAGCAGAATAGTCATATTAGGTGAAACTTTCCCCTGGGAAAGGGACCCATACAAGACCTATGAACATCTTAAGTCCTTCTTTAGCTTTATGAGTCCTGACTAGCAGTGTACACAACTGTTAAAACTCAAAGATGAAGTTCCTTTCAGGAACCAGGCAAAAGGGCAGATTTAGTCAGCGACATTTAATTTACAAGCCTTTTCACAGAGCTGTAACAAGTATCCTGTTTTCTTAAAGTGTTACTTCCACCAATAATGTAGAAAAGCATGAGTCCATGTTCATTTCATCAACATTACAGATCATTTCAGGTCAGACACACTGAAAAGTCCACAAAGACCCAGGAATCACGACATATTTGTCTTGTATGTACACAGGGCCGGCCTTAGGATTTATGGTGCCCTAGGCGAGATTATTAAACTGGTGCCCCTGTGCCTGATCTGCTCTTAGCAACACAAACATAAGCTTATAGTATTGGAAAACTTGCCACATTCACGTTATTAAAACCAGTTTAACTTAATTAAGAACACTGTAGTGCTGATGAACTAGCACGAAAGAAGCAGAACTATAGAAAAAATTCTGATATGACAGAATGATTCAAATAATATATTTTTTTTAATTTATCAAAATTTTATTGGAAATTTATATGAAGAGGTATTGAAACAAAGATTTGTTTTTAATTAAAAGCAATCTTTCTGGCTTTTTTGGCGGCAAAATCAGTAATAATGTCATCGTATGACAAAGACAAAGTCATGTCTTGTTCAATTGCAAGAATAGCAAGACCAGTTAAGCGTTCCTGACTCACTGTAGAGCGGAGATAGTTTTTAATGAACTTTAGTTTTGAGAAACTCCATTCTCCTGATGCTACTGTTACAGGAATTGTCAGTAGAATACGAGTGGCAATGTACACATTAGGATATATGTCAACAAGTTTGCGGGTATGAATAAACTGTACAATGTCCATCACCGATTTTGCATGTGGCAACATTGATGACAGTGTACTCAATTCTTCATACAGTTCAAGTCCATTTAAATCAAAACTATCACCGTGCTTCAGGAGGCTCTCTAGATTCTTGCATTTTGTCATTAGTTGCTCTTGTTTTCCTATTTCGTTGAATTTAGTTATGTCATACAAAAATCCAAACTGTTCATGGTGTACTTGCAAGGTACTAAACCTTTCATCAACAGCAGATACTGCTTTATCCATCACAACATTAAAAAATTCAACCTCAAATTTCTTTTCTGGATCGTCTATGGGCATGATCTGCTGTACAGATTCTTCACAAAGAAGTGTCCCTGGCCTTTTTAACTCATATTAACTATGTATTTACTTTATGAAAGTTGGAGAAAACATTGTGAAAACGTAAAACATTGACTGCCCAACTTCTGGGCTGGCAAAAGTTATACTGACTCACAGGGAAAAAAAAAGCAGGAGAATCTTAGTACAACATATGGTCACTCTATACCGGGGTCGGCAACCTTTCAGAAGTGGTGTGCCAAGTTCACTGTAATTTAAGGTTTCTCGTGCCAGTAATACATTTTAATGTTTGTAGAAGGTTTCTCTCTCTGTCTATATTATATAAATAAACTATTGTTATTATCTGAGGTCTTGGCCACAGGTCCTGCTCAGGCCACTGCCAGCTGAGTAAATGAAACCCCAAACCGGCAGCGGGCTGGTGGCTGGAACCCTAGACCTGCTGGTCTGGGGTTCTGACCACCAACTCCTGCCAGCCAGGATCCCGGCCGCCAACCCACCCTCAGCCCGCTACCAGCCTGGGATTCTGCTCACCCGGGCTGGCAGGAAGCAGAGTGGGGCTGGCGGCTGAGCTCCTGACTGGCAAGGGGCCGGCAGCTGGAACCCCGGAGTAGCAGTAGGCTGAGTGCTGCTGGCATCCCAGACTGGCAGCAGACTGAGCCACTCAACCTCCCACCGGCCCTGCTCAGCCCGCCACCAGCCCATTCAGCCCGCTGCCGGCTGAGTGAATGGAACCCCAGGCTGACAGCAGGTTGAGTGGTTCAGCTGGCCTGCTCAGCCCACTGCCAGCCTGGGATTTCTTGGGGGTCCCCAGGCCAGCAGCAGGTGCTGAGTGGGGCCGATGGCTGGTATCCCAGCTGGCAACAGGGCAGCAGCCGGAACCCCAGAGCAGTGATGGGCTGAGCTGCTCAGTCTGCTGCTGCATACCATCAAAAATCAGCTCACCTGCCACCTTTGACACGTGTGCCGTAGGTTGCCGACCCCTGCTTTATACACTAGTAAGGAGATGAGCATATTACAGTTGTTGGAGGGCTCTTATCAGGAGTAACAGACTATAGGAAAGTCAGTCAACATTTTTTGTTTCTCTGATGAAAACTGGCCGACTCCCTGCCTCAAACCAAACCTGTCACTAATAATTGTCAACAACTTAACTTTCTGTTTTTGGCTAAGATATTGATTTAAAAAAATATTGAAATTGGATTCAGGATTGTTAGCAAGAATTTTTGGTAAACAAAGTTGTTAAATGACAATCTAAATGGCAACACAGTACTGCTTTCATGCTTGGCTCACCCCCCAGCCTGCTGGTCCAACAGCTGCAGTAGAGGAGGAGATAGGTGGAAAACTGCAGGACCCCAAAATCCACCTCTTGGGGTGCAGAGTGGCAACAGCAGCAGCAAACCCTCAGGTCCAGTCACACGCCAATGGGCACCGCCATCAGCCTTACGGACCATGGTGAAGTTAGCACAGCATCTGATCTCAGGGACGGGGCACCCATGGAGCCACAGCAACTCATCCTGCCCTGTGCAGCTCCCCCCGGATGAGATGGATCGCTGGCAGCTGCCAGCCCGGGGGAGAGGCGCTCCCCAGCTAGGGTGTCCAGATCCAGATGTCCTGATTTTATATGGCCAGTCCCTATATTTGGGGTTTTGTCTTATATAGGCACCAATTACCCCCACCTAGAGTGACCAGACAGAAAGTATGAAAAATCAGGACAGGAATGGGGTGGGGGGGTAAAAGGAGCCTATATAAGAAAAAGACCCCAAAATTGGGACTGTCCCTATAAAATAGGGATATCTGATCACTGTACCCCAATCGCCTATCCTGATTTTTCACACATCTGGCTAACCCCAGCAAAGCCCTGTGTAACATTCCAATCCTGGCTGCCTGCCGAGGAAGCGAGTTACTTTCACTTTCATTCCTCAGCAGGCAGCCAGCCAGCCCTCCCCCAACCTATCCCCCAGCACCTCACCCAACTCAATCCTGACGGAGGGGAGGGAGGAGAGAGAGAAAGGTGCTCCTGGGAGGAGGGAGGAAGGAGGGGGTGCTCTGTGGGGCGGGGGGAGAAGAATGGATGTTATGGGGGACAACAAAGGATACTGGTTCCAGAGCCTCCCTCGCCTCACCTCACCTCAGCTGGGGGGAAAGAGTCACACTCACAGGTGAGCTCCTTCCCCAACCCCTACCCTCACTCTTCCCAGAGACCCCAGCAGCCAATCCCATTCCTCAGACTGTGCTGCATTCGGCTCTCTCTAGGACCCAGCAGCCCTGCTTCTACACTGTCTGGACTGCCTGCAGAGTGGTGCTCCCAGGCAGAGTGAGGCCCTACGCGGCTGCCTATTCTGCCTATGCCTAAGGACGGCCCTGTATGTACAGTTCTAGATAGATTGCAGGGGTTACACGTGTAAATCTAAATAGATATACGTTTGCTTTCAACAAATTCATTATTCAGAAAGCAGGGAAGTCAGATATCTTCATCGTGTGTTGGCTAGCAATCTAACTGTAGCATATTATCAAAAAGCAAGTCATAACCAAGGAAATAGATGTAATCTGTATTAATCTTAACCAGTGTACAATTAATCAAGATTTCTCATCTCTAATCTCTAGATGAACGGTCATTTATTCTGTCTGAATTAACTGTTAAATATCCAGATTGGAGAAAGAAACTCAGCTGAAATAAGAATCTGTCTACCAAAAAATGTGAAACCAGGTGCAATTACTCATGTTGAATGTGATTGCTGGATTGTTGTTTAAGTGATTGTGTAATTTGGGAGAAGGTTACTACCAATAGACTTCTGTGATACCTATCCTATTGGTTAGGCTGTCCAATGGTACACTGTAAGCATATTCATAGCCACTTTTTATTATACTAATCCACCTGTATACAATAGATCCTTGGCCAGTCTGTCTATATGCATTGGGCATCTTCTCTCCTTCCTGCAGCTAACTCATTTCATTTCAATCAGTTGGACAGACACTTGCAAAGAACTGATGATAAGTAAGCAAGGAGAGAGGGAGGGGCTAATAACAATATTTGGACTTTATACCACTTTCCAGGTAAGGATCAAAGACTTTACAAAGATGAGAAGATACAATGGGGAAAGGTGCTACCTCTGAAATTATGGTGCCGTTTGGGAATGAGCTAGCTCTTCAGAGACAGCAATGGCTGAAAAAAGAAAATGGGTCAAAAAGAGGAGAGACCTGACATGTCTGTAGTATGAGAAGGATGAGAGACAGAGCGCTCATGGGAAAACACAGCAACCTGTAACATTTTCACAGGGAAATTGTGGTAATTTGATTCTTTGCATTTGAATTGCACTTTCTGTGTGAGGGTCTCCAGGTTCACACATGGTAAAATATTAAGACTGTGAACACATCTCTCTGTCTACACTTCACCATCACTAGGCACTTCCAACAGACTAAGTGAATTCCATCCAAACTAGGGTTCACATTCTCAACCCCTGCTTCTCCTACAAATATGTTGTCGTCTTCAGACCTATTGCTGCTGGAAAGTCAGTTATTTATTTTTACAGATCTGAAGAAAATCCTGGCTTGTGAATGGTAGAAAAGAGACATTTGTTATGTCAGTGAGTATCCATTGTTCCACCTGTTTAATGATCTATGGTACTGAAGTCTGGAGCACAGGTAACCTGCATATGAAAATGAGGGCACTCTGACTGATTGGTATGACTTAATGCAAAACTATTACTCACTTCTTTATCTTTAGCAAGATATCAAAAGTCACATCAGGTTCACCTTCAATAAATATATATGCACAAGTGTCAAAGTGACCTCCATTGATTTATTCATCTATTTTATCAGTAGAGGATCCAGATGTAAGCAAACACATGATATCATGAGATAAGTCATTTTAACTCCACGTATTCACATAATACAATGCAGTTATCGTGAGACAGTAATTATACATGATACATAGAGAAAAAACAGGCAAAACATACATTTTAATCACATTATTTTTAATTTGCATATGTATTTTCCCATAAAATGTTTCTAGAGATGAATTTAAAATTGAAAAGGGAAGATACGGCATTGTTTCTGAAAAAATACATGAGTAAAGTCTTTCTTTTATGCCGACTTTGCATCTAATTTTCCAGCTGCTATTGTTTGGTGTAATTGTATGTAAGATAATAAGGTATGTCAGTCATTAATATAATACAAACCATGAATGAGATAAGAGCCCTGGTGCTGCTAATTGAACACCTTTCCTGCTTGAAACCTCTGTTCCTTGAGCATATTCCTACAGCATATTCCATTGTTAGAGTTAGTGATGAGACTAAAACAAGATTGGGGTTGGGTTTTTTTAAGAAAAACTATTGTTCTAGAAATATTTTATATTATTATTTACGTTGGACTCCAAGGGCTAAGTGTTCAAGAGCTCTGGTACTTAGCATCTAGCAGCTCCTGTTGTGGCACATATTGTCACATTTAAGTGGGAGCTGAGCTCTTATGAAAAAAATCAGGCCTCTAATGTACTTAAACTTCTGAGTATTTGTTTTGTTTGAATTTCCGTCAAGTGATTTTAGTTTGAGCAATACCAGATTACAGGATTTGCAGAGCAGGGGATTGGCAGATAAAATAACAAGCACATACTAATTTTTAAGTTATCATTATTGGAGTTAATGAATCAGGCCAGTCACTGTATGGATCATGAAAATGATACAGGCATCTAATGGTACAAAGACACCCAAAATAACAGACTTCTCAAAATTAGACAAAATTTAAAGAAAAGCCAGATCCCAGGAAAGTACTTTATAGAAAATTGTGCTCATATGATTCAGCACAATGGCCACGGCAAAGAGAATATCTTCCCATGTGTAAACTCTACAACGTATGTTCAAAGTGTAATGAAATAGCCATTTCTGAGCTTCCTGCTGAAAGCAGCTATACTAACAGAATCACGACCACAGTGGCTGCCCCAATCTTCCAGCCAGGTTTCATCTTGATTTAATTAAGAATAAGACAGACACCTGAGCTGTTTATTATTTTAGCAAAAACTCCACTCTGGCCATCCAGATCCCCACAATGCCCCTCTCCTGGCTGTACAAAATTTGGCTGCTAAAATCATCTTCGGCTTCCACTCCAACCATGTCATTGACTCTTTGACAGCAGAAACCAGACTTGAAATGGACTTTCTAAAGGCTAGCTGAAGAGTCTTTCTCACAGGAAAATCCTCCAGTAGCACAGAGCTCTAAGCCTTGCTCCCTTCACAGCCTTTCTGATTGGGGATGAGAGATACAGGAAAGAGGAATAGCTGGATTTGTGCTGCGTTCAATCTATCCCCCTAACCAGTTGTAGGCAAAACTTAGAGCAACCATCAGGTTGTAATTTGGTGGGCTGGAGCTGAACTAGTTCCCTGCCTACCCCAGGTTCAGGGACATGAAGGTGGCATAAAAATGACCTTTTCTCCTTCACCTCTCCACCCCATTCAGTCTTGTTCTAGGCACAGCTCACCTAACACAAGGATAGGGCCCGTACTCAGCAAGTAGCCAGGGAGAAACTAGAATTGGAGGAGGTTGCTAGGATTTTAATGTGTCATTATGGAACCTAAAAATCTCTCTATACATTAAAATGTATTAGAACATGTGATTTACAGATCTCTGAATGAACTGGTTATTGCATGAATGCTTGTCATTCAGATGGACAAGAAAATTACAACATGCATCAGTTTTTCAAAAGACATTTGGGCAAGATCCACATATATTTTTAGGGCCTGAAATCCCAGTTCTAAGCACCAGGGGTGGCTCTAGGTATTTTGCCACCGCAAGCACAGCAGGCAGGCTGCCTTCGGCAGCTTGCCTGCGGGAGGTCCTGGGTCCCACGGATTTGACAGCACGCCTGTAGGAGGTCCGCTGTAGCCGCAAGACCAGTGGACCCTCCTCAGGCATGCCGCCAAAGGCAACCTACCTGCCTGCCACCCTTGTGGCGACTGGCAGAGCGCCCCCCGTGGCTTGCTGCCCCAGGCACGCGCTTGGCTTGCTGGTGCCTGGAGCCGCCTCTGCTAAGTACCTCTGCAATCCATAGAACTCCTGCTCAATTGCTGCCTAACCCTGTAGATGCCTAAAGTTTTTTCCTCTGGGCATGTGCACTGCACCTCATACTAGGGTCTGGCCACTATCTCCTGCCTGAATGCATTACTGCCTCATGATAGTCATCCAGACACCTATCTCCCGCCTCTGCCCTAGAGCTATTCACAGACTGGGAAAGATGGGAATTCAGCTCCTCAAAGCCACATGGGAGGGCCTGAATTGTTAGGTGATCTCTAAGCACACCTACAGGCTTGGCTGCCTCAAACAAGTTCACGTCCTGTGGGAGTACACTAGGCTAAAGATTATAAGGGAGGTTCTCCTCCCCCACATGCAACTTAGGCAGAGGCGTTCCTATCTTTCCCCAGTTCATGGATCACTAGCAGAGTTAGGTTAACCTGAATTATATGCCTACACAATGAATGGGGGGAGAGAGGTGCCTTAGACTGATCCACAAAGCCAATATGCTAAGAGGGCAGCTGTGTAAGTTAGTCACCAGGAAAGGCACCTAACTGTGCTAGCGCAGCCTTTTGGTACTAGCACATTTCTCCACTGGAAATGAAGTGTTGGAACAAAGTGTGCAAAGCATTGAATACATCCTTCCAAAACTGTCATGGGAATTTATCAGTCCAAATGCAAAATGCACTTGACCCTAATGATAATAATATAAAACCTTAGGGTATTTTATTTTATTGTAGTTCAATAAGTGAATGGGATTTTGTTAGTTTGATTTAACATAGTATACAGCATATTTCCTTATTTACAGCACAATATTTGCCTAAATCGAAGTGGACTAACTTTAAAAATTAAAATCAAAATTGGCAATGTGTAATATGAAGGAATAAGGCAATATTCCTTTAAAGTGTTTGTGAGCCCTCTAGAGGAACTCACTGTGTTCTTTGTCTTCGAAGTCACCAGGACCAGACAGAGCTGCAGTATGTATGTAGTTAGGCTTTGTTTGTGTACATTTAGGGAACAATTATTTGGGTCTCAACTGTTCCTGTGTGGTTTTGTCATATTTTTGTTGTGTAAAGAGCAAAGGTCACAAAACATTGGCAAAAGATGTGTTTGTTTGTTTTTTTAAAGTGAACCTACTTCAAATAGCCACCCTAGAGCCTCATAATATACAAAAGACTCAGGAATCTTCTTTTCCCATTAATAGCAAAAGACTGACTACATTATGGATATTTTCATTAGTTTCAAGCTTTTGTTTAAAAAAATCAGTGTTCTTTAGCATAAATGGTTCTAGAACTAAGGGCATGTCTCCACAGAGTCCAAATGAGCTTCCACTAAGCAGGAACTCTGCTAAGGAAAAAGAGCCCTAATATATTTGTATTAGATGAAGCCTGAAAAAAAGTAATTACTTCAGTGCACAGTAGTTTTTTTTAAATAAAGCAGCTTGCTTACAATATGAAATAGCACTGAATTTACTATGGGTGGACTTTATAACTAACTATATAATCCTGCAGTACGATGGAGCTCATTCTTCTCTCACACAGATATGAATAAGCAGTAAGTTGCTCTAATGTAAGATTGGTTTAAGAGCAGTCACAGTCCTAATGCAGCTAAGGTTCTACAGGCAGAAAAAAAATATTTTTTACTCATAGAGGGAACAACATAAGAAAACCCATTCAGGGCACTTTCTACCTTCTCATGACCACAGCATAGGAATGAAACACACTCTCTCTCTCTCTCTCTTTTCTATCACTTTCTTTTTGATACATATGCACATAAGAATCTGGCCTGAGATTAATATATCCAAGGGTTAAGTCTACACTGCAGTCAGGGGTGTGACTGCAGCATGTGTAGCCGCTCTAGTACATATCCAGGTCTTGGGTGGGCTTGTACAGCCTGTACTGCCATGGCTTCACTGCTGGCGGTAGTCAAGTTACCTAGACCAAAGGTAGCTCAGTTATGCCTCTATGTGCTGCAGTCACACCTCTGACTGCAGCATAGACCTACCCTGAGATCTCTCAGGCAGATTCTCATATGCATGCATTTCAAAAAGAAAGCGAACAATTCACACCAAAAGTGGTTGAAAAAGAGAGGAAGATACAGGGAGACAATTGCATTGCTACTGTGTGGTCATGAGCAGGAGGGGTAGAAAGTTCCCTAACTGGGTTTTCTTCTATTGACCGCTGAGTAAAAATAAATGTTGATTCTGTCTTTGGAAAGGTCAAAGCTTTTCCAATGTCCAGTGTTCACCAGAAAGTCTGAAAAACAGTTCTTAATAATGGCAAAGAAATCAAGTGGTCCTTTTCCTCCCTCTCCTGGAGGACAGAGCCAGTAGTGGAGGTCACTGAATACTTGAAGGATGGACCAGTTTTGTACTGACAACATAACCATTCAGACCCTTTTCCCTGCATGTAGCCAATAGCAAGAACTGCCCCAGAGAATCGCTTCTAAGCCTCTTCCTGTTGCTGCTTCTTGTTTAAGATGGAGATGGAAGGTAAAAGCAACCCCAGGCTAAGTTAAGGGTATTTTAGATTTTTAGCTAGTGGCCAGATATAGTTACCTGCCTTTTCATCCTACTGCTTCTCTTCTGTAATGCACCAAATTAGAATCGGGTGCATGATTTTGCTGAGTCTTCTTTTACTATGTGGTTAGGAATAAAACCTAACAACTGTGATGAAAATCTGTTTCCCTTCAGCTACCCATCCACGTTGTACACATTTCTAGTGTATTTTGTTTGCTTGCAGCTGCGTGAGGTTTTCAGTGCTCAGTTCTGAGTTAGTAAGTGTTGGAGCAAGTGTGTTGATGATTTTTTTTCCTCATAACAATATGAATCTTCTGTTCACAACTTCTATTTCTTAGCTATTATCTTTGATCATCAATATTATACAATCTTTGCCTGCATGCACGGCATACATGCAAATATGTCTTTCATTTCCAGTCTCAAGATGCTCCCATCTGTTCCCTTGAGACACAGCAACATGCCTGATAGAAAAATAGAGAAACATCAAGGATTCATACGATGCTCTGAAGTGATGAGAATTCACTCAGCAGTGGTGGCAGCTGATTTATATTTGTGAAGTCTTCCCACATATTGAGAATTGCCACAATCTGTCCTTGAGGCAGACATCTATTACCCCTAGCTCCACCTTATAGCATTGCTCAAAATCATCATTTTAACTGGTAAGATATTTAAAAATATACATGGTTCATCAGCAAGAACCTGTGTTGTAATGTACTAATTATTGTCCTTTTCAGTGATTATCAATCTGTTCAATTAATCTGTTCTACAGTCATTGTTATAGCAAGTGACATTTGGAAGTCACATTTGACCTACCATTCCCTCTTGACCTAGGTATATAAGGATTGCCATACTGTATCAAACCCAAGGTTCATCTAGTCTAGTATCCTGCCCCCCATCAGAGGCCAGTACCAGATGCTTCTGAGAACAGTGTAAGAACCCCACAGTAGGCAGACATGTCTTCTTAAGAGGAAAACCTAGTTATACAGCCATCTAGCAGGCAAAAGAAAGGGAGCTTCTCTCCTACATACCTCCTAAAGTCTGCGTCTCTGGTCCTGAGGACCTATAGTGATTTGCAGGAACAGGCCTCTCTTTGGGCATACCTTAGCACTTATGTAGCATAATGGACCAGATCCTCAACTTATTTAAGTAGTCATTCCTCAGTTGGAGTCAGTGGAACTATGACAATGTACATCAGCTGGGGACCTGGGCCATTGACTTCCTGCCCACAGGATGGAGGAAGAGACTGTGATTAGGAGATACTATCCTGAAGAGCAAAGGGACATTTCCTCCTACCCCTTAATGTGATCAGTGAGTCAAGATCTTCAGCTGGGGTAGCTTGGCACAGCTCTACTAACTTCAATGAAACTACACTGATGCACACCATCTGTGGATCTGACTCATCACATCTTTTAGTATTATTGCATTAAACTCTAAGATGTATGGGAAAATAGCCAGCTTTCATGTGTATCTTCCTTTACCTTGATGAACTATTAATGCAAGATACTCAACTCATTAATGGCAGAAATAGTAGTTGGCACATAGATGGCAATTTGTAAATTGCTTGCCCAACTTACAGGCAGAGGTTCTGAAACTCTAAAGGTTCAAATACTGCACTGGATAGTCTATAGGCCAGTTAAGCATTTTCATTAAAAAAAATTAATGGCTAATGTTATCATCTTACTTTTATACAAAATGCTACAAATTGTCTACCATTTGGTGCAAAATTAAATGTGTTTGGAAAATAACAAGCAAACTGCCTATTATTAATTTACTATGTACAAAATAAAGTTTTATTACAAAGGAGACAGAATTTTATAGTTAAATGTCTAGTCACTTCAAGTCGGACTTAAACATTCACTTTATTATTTTTATTACCAAAAAGAACTATCCATCTCATACAAACATTATAATATGCTAGCATTTGTCAGTAATTGTCCCAGATTCTGTAAATCGTGGCATTGAGAATACGTCAAATTAAATACCTACTTTTCTAGTAAGATTAGTCAATCACTACCCAAAGATTGATTTGCTGGTCACTGCTTCATATATTACACCCAGGAATATGACTAAGACCTACACATTTTAATTTATTTTAATAGGTATTTAAACATGTTTTCCTCTTACTAAGAAGATTTGCCTTAAAAGTCCCAACATTTTTCTAACAATTGCTCTACTTTTCCAGAAAGATTTGATGTATCTTTTTACTCTAGAAAAAATGAAACTAAAAGTTGCTGAACTTTTAGTAATAATATTGGACCAAATTCATCCATGATGCAACTCTGTTAACTAGAATAGACTACACTAGGGTTTAATTTAGACTCATATAAACTGTTTCCTGGTTATATTAAACCCTTTTGTTTACTACTCCTAATAAAGAGATCACTTTTTATATTCTAAGTCTCAAAAGCTATCCTGGGAGGAAATTGCAGTATGAGATTTGGAACCATTTCCATTGCTACTAATAACAACTATATTTATTTTTTTTGGCAACCAAGGCCCTAAAGCTTCTGAGAGCTTTCACAAAACAAAACACCACAATTATACAACAAGGCAATATGCCAGAATAGAAGACCAGGGCAATAGGGGAGACTACCCCTCACAAATAAAATAGATCTCATAAATATGGCCCAAAATAGCATTTTAATACATAACTAACATTCAAATGGAAATAATTTTTTTAAAAGCCAGGAGCCTTGCTCTGGAAGGTGCTTTAGCACAGACATTTTCTAATTTGCCTCTAAAAGAGGCCTTACCTTTTGTTCTCCCTCAACTATATTTTGGAATGACATTAATGCCAGTCTTCACAATTATCTTTGTCATCACACTCCATAGGCATCAAACAAATCTTGAGGTGATTATCCATCCATTAACTGGAATGTTTGAATTTTGCACTGTTTCTTACTCCCAAGTTGATTACAAGAGTTTGAGTTGATCATCTGTTTGCTTGCAGTAGGAATTGGTCACTAAGGCTATGTCTAGACTACCCGCCATATCGGCGGGTTAAAATCGATTGCTTGGGGATCGATATATCGATGAGACGCGATATATCAATCCCCGAAAGCGCTTATATCGATTCCGGAACTCCACCAACCCCAACGGAGTTGCAGAATCGACATGCGGAGCCGCGGACATTGATCCCGCGCGGTGAGGACGGGTGAGTAATCTGATCTTAGATATTCGACTTCAGCTATGTTATTCACGTAGCTGAAGTTGCATATCTAAGATCGATTTCCCCCCGTAGTGTAGACCAGCCCTAAGTGCTAGTGGGGATAAGATCCACCAGCAATTCACCTATATTTATGAAGAGAAAGAGGATGTTTTTAAATACATCTTTCTCTTCTCTGCTCAGCTAACCAAACCCCTCAAGTCTGCAGCATTCAGAAGGAGGGGTTCTTTTGTGCAATTTCTTGTCTTCCTGCTTCCTATGGAGCCTTAGGAAGACACAAAAGGGAACAGAGAAAGGGAAAGTACTTGAAATTTTCCCTGCATATAATAGTTTCCCCTGCTCTTCCTCTCATTCCCTCAACCCATATTTATTATTTAACATGTTTATTATGGAAATGCCAAGGGCCAGCCAAGAGTGGGGGCCCCTTTGTACTCGGTGCTGTTCAAACACAGAACAGTAGATGGTGATTGCCCATAGACCTTACAACGCAACCTGAGAAGACAGATACGGGAAGGGGGGCAGGATGAGGGGTGGAACACACACAGAATGAACAATGGGATGGCAGCAAGTGCCATCTTAGTACCCTGATTTTTTTTTTGGAGGGGGGGAGGTGTTGTGGAGGTGCATTACTTAAAAGATGATCAGCTAAAGAAAAAGCCAGGGAAGAGGGGCAGGTGTAGAGTGAAGCTGAGGTGACAGACTGTAATGGAGGGAGAGGGAGGTTTGGAGCAAATAACCAATCAGCACAGGGCAGGGAAGTCCAGTCAAAATTACAAAGAGTTTTCAGAATTTCCAAGGGATCAAAAGGTCCCTGCTTTGGCTGCTTCTACCCTATTGGCTGGAGTCTCTGGCTGTCTCCTCTCTGCAGTTTTCTCCCAAGCCCACATCATGGGGGATGGTAAGGCACCGTAGCCTACTCAGGTATAATTCCATCTTCACAGATACTATAGACTTCCAAACATCTGTCACAGCAGGGCACCCCTCCTGCAGACCTTGTACACCAGCTCATTTTAAGATGTTGGTGCTTGAATCACACTAGTGAGTGCCTTGTAGTTGAGGCACTGCACTGAGATTCAGGAGATCTGGCACAGACTGTCTGGTGACCTTGGTACTTAACCTCTCCAGCCTCCATTCCTGATCTGCATGGCGAGGATAATACATCATTTCCCCATCTTTGCCTGTCGTGTCTATTTTGATTGTAAGCTCTTCAGGGCAGAGACTCTTATTCTTTATGTACAATGGGGCCTCTAGTGCTACTGCAATGCAAAATAAAATAAAATAAAATAAAAACAACATTCCTGAACAAAAAACTAAGAGTTAAGTCAAAGTGATTTTCAGTGGAGTTCCAAATATGTTACCGTTGCTTTACAAAGATTCTGCACTTAAACAAACAAAAAACCCAAACCCCACCACCACCACCACCACCCCCCTAACCTCAGAATATCTGAAAATGAACAGCTGAGTGATCTAGCCTATGCCACATAGCCCTTCATCATTGAATAGCCACTACCCACCCCTATTCAAAACCGCATACTGAATTTTACAGAAACATATGCAAAGGTCAAAACAACAAGTGACAACTTTCACCTTGAACTGTTCTCGTAAAGAATGCCCTTCCAAAGTGCTGTTTCATCTGTACATAAATGTGAGCAAGCTTCTCTTTTTATATGGCACATTGCTACTGTTCAGAAGCTGCTGGAAAACACAGAGATCTGGAAAAAAGCGTAATTACGGTTAATATTGCATTCACATAAGGAAGATCCATTCTTTGGAAATAGGGATCTAGAACGGCAAGTCTATGAATCGTGACATCCCCCTTCCCCACCCCCCACCTCTGTCCCCTCTGAGGTATACATACTTGTCATCTGTACTGGTGCTTTGTCTTGAGCTATGCACCCAAATAGACTATTTGTGATTCACAGATCTATTATGCAGAGCTATTAGAGGTCAAACACAGAGCAATTCTATACCTCTGATGTCAGCCTGAACAGAAGCATTGTTCTTGGCAGTGACAGGAAAAAGGCACCATATCCAAATTACTGAAAGCCTTCTCATGACAGAAGAAAAAGCTGTCAGTTTAACAGCTGAACACAGAAGGTTCACCCAGTATATATATCCTTCTCATTCATGTAACATAAAACCCTGGAAAAAAAAAGAAAAAGAAAAAAAAACCTGGAATGGTGTCAGATTTTTTTAAGTTGTAAAAGCTTTTGTCATCACTGAACAAAGAAAACTGGCCATGTGTGTTGGCAAGACAGTACTACTGAATTACTAAATGAAAGGAGAGAGAAGGAGCCTCAATATATATCTACAATATGTATATATAAAATACAGTATATACAGTATGTGTATACACACTATTTTATTTTTATATATATATATACACACACACACTTTGTTTTAATATTTCTACTGCATATTCTGTAAGTATATACAGTATATATCAAATACATAAAGTTTCATTTCCATAATGGGTGAAAACTGTTTTAACTTCCCTTTGTTACTGTCTTTCCCACCCACCCAAACAATATCTAAGAGCCAAACTCTGCTACGCTCAGTCATATTGTGTTGTTTCTTACTCCCTGAGGAGTTCCTTTGGCTTCAATAAAACTATACGTGGAGCAAAGCGCTACTTGGCATTAGCAAGAGTGGCAGAATCTGTCCCTCTGTCTTTTTAGAACTACAACTACTACTATATTAGCAATGATTTATTTTTGTTGCTATAGAATAATTTTAAAATGTACACAATGAGCAACATTCATATGCAAATGCTGAATATGTTTCTCCACTCACAGGTTACATCCCTATTACCCTAATGCAAAATTAAAAATACCAACAAGCACAGTGCACAACAACTAGCCTACCTAGATGCATCATGCAATTCACTCACTGGATGGTGAATATGCACCAGTCAGTCTCATCCGCCACACTGTCCTTTAAGATATATCAGTCCTGACATTAGATTGTATTGGATTTGTTTTCCACTGCTCCTGGTTTAGTAGTTTAAAAACTGAGGGGGATTATTTAGTGGGAGGACCATAGAGAGGATGCAAACAGTCTCAGAGAAAAGTGAAGGCTCTAATGAAAATCCACTCCACCCCCTTTAAAGTGCATGTGCAGTTCATCACTAATATCA
Source organism: Gopherus evgoodei (assembly GCF_007399415.2). Classification (NCBI taxonomy): domain Eukaryota; kingdom Metazoa; phylum Chordata; order Testudines; family Testudinidae; genus Gopherus; species Gopherus evgoodei. Next base: position 15,128,883 of record NC_044333.1, on the reverse strand, counting down.
AAGGAGATGGGTGGCTATGGAGGGAGAGGGAGAGACAGGGAAGAAGTCCGCCATTGCTAATTGGCTTGAATGGTGACCTAAACAACACTATCACAGATTCCTCACCCATTTGCTGAACTCCTGAGCAGACAGTAATTGGAGAACAGGAGCTGAATCACTCAGAGTTTGAAGAAAGCTTCTGTTTAAAAGAGGAAAAAATGCATCAGATATTCATCCTCAATGCTAAAAGATGGTTATATTACCTGACCCACTGCCTGAAAGTGTAGATTCACACCATGGAACTAGATCCTCAGATGATTTAAATCAGCATAGTTTCATTGACCTAAATAGAGCTGGACTAATTTATGCCAACTGAGCATCTGGCTCCATTTTAGTACAGCTATTGAAATGGTTATCCATGGAAGGGACTGCAAGCTCTATATTACACACACCTTCTGAGTTAAAAGATAGGTGAGATGTAGACACATACAGCATTAGCATACAATATTAGTATACTAAACATTGAAAATATTACAAGCAGAGATAATTCTTTTGTTCCCTGTGGTTGCTTTTTACTACTGCAGATTAAGGAAAAGAAGAGCATCTTTGTTGCACAGAAGTTTGTGTGTTCCTGCTGTTTCTCTCTCACTTGAAGTCATAACCCTCTGTTTATGACAGCATAATTGTCTCCATGGAAACTAATTGTGTTATCATGAAACAGAGCACTCAGGTAATATTTGGACCCTGCAATTTAAAACCTAGTAAGCATTCAAACTAGAGTGATACAAGTAACTGGGTTTTTGGGGGGTTCACTAATGGTTCTGAAAAATGCAAAAAAATAAAAAGGGTTTTGGTCAAACCAAAACCAACATTTTTCAGAATTTTCAGGGAATCAAGAAAATTATAAAAATTTTGTTTTCAGTCAAGCAAAATGTTTTATTCACATCTTTAGTCTTTTTTAATAAAAACAAAGAAAATGAAAGACTAGTTTCACAAACCTGAGGAACAGCAGGTGATGGAGCCTAGTGGTGAGGGTACTCACTTGGGATGTGGGAGACAGGTTTGACTCCATGCTCTGGAGAGATTCTGGGGCAGGACTTGAACACACAACCCTAATCGCCAGCCTACAGCATATTCCAGGCTCTCTCCATTAGCTCAGCTGACTGTTTTGACATTTCTGAATTTTTTCTCTTTTTTACTTTCAACCCAAACAAACAATCTGCCAAACTTAATGCAAATTCAAGAAAATTTTAATCAACCCAAATCTGTACTAGTCAGCAAAAAAAAAAAAAATTGGCCAAAATCATTTGCCCTGTGTTAATAAACAGATTTCACATATCTATGCCTATTATCCCTATTGATGCAAATTTGAGAAAACACGACAGTATTCTTCTGTTCATTCAAAATAAATGACTCAGCAGCTTAGCGATAGGCTAACTTCTCAGCTGTTCAGCATTATAATGGATGACTTGGTTTGGATTCAGAAGCATCTATGCTCCATATAAAGTAAGTGTTAGATCTTATTACTCTAAATTGTTGGCAACAGTAACATTGACTCAGAAAGAAGAGGATACGGTGAATCATGTTTATGCTAAAGAAATGAGTCCGGTCATTGTTAAAGCTTCTATTATCATTATTTTTCTTGATCTCCCAATTTAATACGTTTATTCCACATAGACTTTCATCAAGATGAGGAGTGTATAATTAAGGGCCTGTGGACCACTTTAGGTAATGTACATATTGGCCCAAATTCAAACCGTTTCTGAAGTTTGACAAGTTCTATACACTTAAAATTAAAACAAGACATTTTTGGATAGCTCTGCACTTCCTGGTTTTGGGGAATATTGAAGGACAGTGATAGTCTTTTCCCCAGACCCACCAATGTGTTGCACATAGTAAAGACTTTTTTAAAGGTTTTCATTGGTAGATACGTTAACACAGAAGTGAAGATATTTGGTATCTATGCGAAGGAAGAGACTTTGTAATAGTTAGATACCCCAAGCAAAAACCTATCACTGAGTATAAATGCTTGCTAGCATTTAATTAAAAAGGGGGGAAAAGCAACATATCTTTATTTTCAGTAGCCCTGGGAACAACGGTTAGAATGAGTGTGAACCAATGAAAAGCTTTCATAAACCATGCATATCATCCTGGAGCACTCCCAGAGCTCAGTCTTGTGCCTGGAGTCAATGGCAAAAGTGGAACTGATTTCAGAAGTGCAGGACTGGGCTCCAAATCAGCTGATCTATGAAGATGCTTGGTAAAATTTCCAGATATTGATTTTTTTGGCAAATATTTTGAGACATTTTGAATGGGGGGGGGGGGGAACAGAGGACAGGGAGAGTCACAGAATGAACTATTTGTGATATTATTTTTTTAGAGTCATCCTGTTTCTCAGCCAGCTTTAACTGGTAGCCATTTGTAATAGCTACCAGTTGAAACTGTAGGTAATAGTTTGTGTGTACAAAAGTGTGTTTGTCTGTAGGTGAATGAGTGATGGGGAGAGAGACACAGATCTCATTCCTGCATATCTGAACTATCAGAACTACGTGGATATCTTAGCACAAAAGACATTTTTTCCTGGGTGGCCATCATAGATACTTGCCAGAAAAGAAACAGATGGAGCTGATAAAAGGCTAAAATGAAGTTCATCTATCCATAATGTAACTATAAAACAGCATAATATAATTATTTCTTATTTGCTTGGTAAGCTGAGTCTTAACACATTTAATGTAAAAAGTCTCATTTTTCATTCCATAGCCTAACATCCATAGCTATTGTTTTATTAGAGCAGTCTGCAAGCTCTAACAAAATATAAAGTAACTCCTTGTAACTTATTTTGTAGTCGTGATGCCTTTAGATTGCTGTGCAACCCTACACTGACATCTTGTTTAAATTTATAAGCAGAGCAAATCATGACTTCCATTGCTGGCAAGTGTGTGTAGGTTGGAGAAATAAATACATCCTCACATAGAGATGAAGTTTGTAGGTATCTCTTTTCTCATTTATTGACAGAATACATTATACAAGGCACTGATCTAGCTTCTCTCTCCCCACTCTTCTCCCACTTTCATTCACAGGATCCCTTGAACACACAAACATTTTTCTCTTTCCTATTTTCCCATTCTGTCTTGCAGATTTATCCCACACACCTGCAAGAGCAGGAGATCTCAGTTACAAAGGGCTGCCAAGCCTCTCGTGTCAAGGAGGAGATGTAACATAGAGCATCTTTTTCAGCTTCATTAATAACAAAACACCTGTGAGCGAGGGAGTTGAAGAGTTTCTGTCTTCATCACTTATGAATCTCCCTCCCTGCTGTGGCACTTATCTCTCCGCCAGCTCAACCTGGCACAATTCCTCGGCATCTGAAATAAACAACTTTTGTCTACAGCAAAAAGGGTTTGGATAGAGAGGGTAGGAGGTAAGGAGAAAATAGTGCCAAAGGCTGAAAGCCCAACCCTGGCTAGCCAAAACAGTGGCAAGCCTTGAAATTGCTCTACTTTTATGCCTTGCTTTTCACTGTACTTTGGCTTCAAAAGAAAATACCTGGAGTTGGTAGGAACAAACACAAGCTCTAATGACTCAAGGACTGAAACTGAGATTGCAGGGGATAACATGCAAGGTAGTGAGCAAACTTGCACTGTATTCTTACTGACAGAGAAAGTAAAAGTGGGTGAGATTCATCGGCAGATAAACAAATTAGTTTAATTTTTGATGGCAAAGTGTATAAGAGAAATTAACAGAGTAACTCTTATTGGGCTTGATTCTCTCCCTTTCCTTGTATCACTGTTGTCCCGTGAGAGATTAAACCCTAAAGGAGGGCAGGTAATTTTTGTACTGCTATCTACCCTGGGAGGCTCCACCAAAGAAAAAAAGTTTTACTGTGCAGCCAGAGCTCAATAGTTGCCCTGCCAGCAGAGCTGCCTTAGATACGAGAGCATCCCCCAGGTGACCTGACCAATCAAGACATCAGGTACTTTGATGACTAGTCAAACTAGCTCCAGCCAGCCCATCAGAGCAGGGCAGATTTTTAGCAGCTAGGAATCCTCTTATGGGCCTTTATCAGTGGAAGCCTGCACAAACTATAGAGTGAATCAAAAGCTTCTCGTACTCCACAGTATGGTATCAGTGTATAAAAGGCCCCGAGGAGAGGTGGATAGGTAATATATCTATGCAGCAGTAGCAAAGACAACAGTGACTGTCAGAGGAATTTAAACAGATATAAAAGTAGAAGAATAAAGTTGTAGGAAGAGAGGGTATGCTGTATCTTTAAACCTAAATGAGTCATCAAGTCAGAGATCTGAGTGAATCAGCCTTTTAAGCCTTTGTAAAGGTCACAATACATTTGTAAACCTCCTACAGTGTTCTGTGCCATTAGTCATGAGGAGGGTGTCTCACCACTCTTGCCATGCCACCTCACAGCTCCTTGTTTTTCTCCTTTATGGTCTTTAATAGACATAAAACTCAGGTGCTTAAAATCTGCTAAAGCCATTAGGAGGATTTTCTTCTTTTTGCCTTCAGTGTTGTGTGGCCATGCTGGGTGGGAGGTTTGAGCCATACTTGGTGGGAGGAGGCAATGTGTTAAAAGCTTCCCCACAGCTTTTCTAAATCCCACCCTAAATCCCAGCCTGCAGCACCTTTGCCATATCAGAGACTGAAAACTTAGTGTGAGACTGACCATTTTATTTGAACTGGGCCAGATACTGTGAAATAGACACATGCTCAACAGATACTAGAATGAGCCCAAAAAACTTATTTCTCTTTTTCCTGATATAAACTATTAATTGAAGCCAAAGCCTTTAGTAATGAAATGCAAACACTCTAGAAAATATATAGCATGTATCGGATGAATGTATTCAGAACTAAGAATTGTCACTATGTCTATTACTATCACATTTTTCAACCTGTTGTTTAGGTGCAAATCTGTGGAAGGGTGACCATGTACTTGGTTGTAGTATTAGAGACATTCAGATTACAAGATAAGTATGTAAAATGTATTTTGCTCCAAACAATAAATTTTAAAAAGAAACAAGCCAAAAAGCACTGATCTTACAGCATGAAAAAAAGATACTTTGAATGGTCATATGAAAGCCACGGGAATCAAAATTGTCTTCTGTGGTAAGTGCTGAAGAACAGTTGCTTGGAACAGTTTTCTGCACTTGATTCTGCTAAAGTGTTTCTAGCCTTGACAAAATACAGATAAAAAAAGTTGGACCTTACATTCATGTTATTTTGAACAGCGGACTGCTAGCGGTTCTGTCATGATTTTAGCAGCCACTGTTTCAAATAATGTTTTATGCCTTTATGAGAACTTCAACCATTTGAAATTTAAGATTCCAAACTATTTCAAATGATTAAAAAAAAACCAAAAACCTTAGTCGAATGGTTAAGTCTAAATTTTCAGATAATTGCATGTGTTTTGGGTATGAGACTTAATATTCATATATTCATATATTCATATGAATAGTGATCATTTGCAGACTGATGGTGGAATTTTCAAAAGTGCCCAAGTAACTTAGGAGCACATGTCCTATTAAAACTCAACTGACTTTCTAAGTCAAATTCATTTAGAAAGTCAAGTTTCATTTAAAAATGCTTGCACTCCTAAAATCACATAGGTGCTTTTGAAAACTGCACTCAATTTCAATGCACATATTTACATAGGGATCTATGTGCACCATGTGATGAAAGTGTAGGCCTTAATGTTTAGTGGTCATGGTTTATGAAGTATCAGCTGCTAAAATGAAGTAGTAAATAATTGTATATGCAAATTGGTTGGCCATTTAAAAAATGTGGGCCCTAGAATGACACAGCAGGAAGAGAAGCTTAGCTGAGTGAAAGACAAACACGTTATTCCAGAATTTCATAAAATGTGTATAGAAAACGGAAAGATCAGTTGAATAAATTACTTGAAAGCTATCACAAAATTGGTAGACTGCATTATCTGACAAATATTGCTCGGCCAGCTCTTGTGCTCGGGTTCTTAGCCACATGAAGCAAAACATCCAAACTAAACTCAAACTTTTCAGCTGTGGTTTTCTTTCTTTGAAGAGAAATAATCTTAATAAATAACAACAGAACTGAAACTGTAAGATCCCAGTTTGAGGGCTCTCACAGAAAGTAAGTGTTATTAGGATCCTAGTGAAAACAGAAAGGAAAGAGGGAGATATGAGAAATAACAGACGTGGGAGGAGAAAAGTAACATTGAGCCAGAAAGTGGTAATGTGAATGATCTTCTCTTCACTGCTTTAAGCCAGGTAGAGTTAGAAACAGATTGGAAACTAGTAAAACATACAAACAAACACATGAGAAATCAGCACAACTCAGGGACCTCATTCACAGATTAAAAACAAGTGACACAGAAAGAATAAAATGCATGTAAGAGGAAGACTAGAGTTTAGAATAGAAGTTAGATATCAAGATCAGATTCTCACCTGCTATAAATCAGCATAGTTCCACAGCTGCTTCAAAAATGCAACTCTTTGTAGAAAACATGAGCTACTTCACAGGCTGAATTTTCAAACTATTCTACATCTTGAGGGTATAAGTATAATAGTGAGTAGAATGTAACCTGGTGCTGACTCAGAAAATATTCGTGCCTCAGACCCCTAACAGGAATGAGACAATTGCTAGAAGGAGAAGACTGAAGCTGTGATTTTGCAGATCATGTGAGTGACTTTGGAGTCCTATGGAAAGTCCCTTTTGAAAACCCCATGCACAACTTGCAAGGCTCTGAGTGCCCACAACTCCCACTGAGTTATTGGACACATCACTCAAGAGCTCATAGGATCCCATTTTTGTCCATTAACCTAAACCCATCAGTTTAAATTCAGTGTACATTTACTCTCATGACATATATACCATATTGTGTGGTTTAGAAAGCAAAAACTGTGTTTGTACATAGATGTGCATATGTATGTATTTACACACACAATACTTGATTAGGGATGAGCATATTGATGGGACAAACATTCATAGTATATGCTATTTTTATTCCTTTATGATAAAACAATTAGCTGGAATTTGCATTCTAGGAGCACTGCAAGTTTGTCAACTGTTTTTAAAAGAACAATCTCCTAAAACATACATGCTTTGTGCTAGGTGAGTAAATAAGGTAATTTTTCTCTTCATCTGATAGATTCATTTCTAACAGCGTCCTATGCTCCAACAGCAGCAATTTCATCCCACACTGTATTTAATAAATTGCACTGCAGTGCATGCAGTATTTCCACCTCTCTGTAACCATGTCTAGGTATCTAAAGTAAATTGTTATGTGTGGCTCATCATCTACTTCTCTAGTTAATATCTATTATTCATGACCATGTCATCACTGTAAGAACAAAATCCAAGTTGTTTTCCATTCAAATGCCAGGTAAGATGTTCTTAGCAAGTAAAAGCCCCAAATAATTCCCACAGATACAATTCTCTTTTCATATAGCAGTGTATTCCATACAAGTAATGGCTTTAAACCAAACAATTAGAAACCTGGAGATTGAAACATTTTCACAAAATCCAGGAACCTAATCTTAAACATGCTGTGTAACAGCTTGGCTTCAATAAGGCTTTTTGAGGCACATGGTGCTATTCAGCCTAAGAGTTGCAGAGTCAGGCATATGTAATAATAATGCAAAATGAAGAACACAGATGATGATTGGTATGATACCTTTTAAAATTGGTTGTCTTCCACAACTTCACATTAATGAATAGTTTCTTATGATTCTATGTAGTGATACTCTGAAATCTGACCATTTTTCCCCGCACAAAAGTAGTTTGACCAACTGACCCAACCCTCCCTGCCTGGTGCTCTCTGCCGTCCATGCCTGGCTGGGCCCCTGGGACAGACCTGTCTCTCCTAGTACCTGGTGCTGCATCTTCCCAAGACAACACATAGTGGGGCATACAGGGTTACATGCCCCCCTCCCCAGATTTCTGCCAGGGTTCGTACCAGAATGTGGCCAGCAGCAGTCTTTCGGCACTGTGCAGGAGGGAATGGATGACCTCGCCTATCTCTTCCCACCCCCTACACTTCCCTGTGGCTGGAAACAGCATGTCCCTTTCTGCCCGCACAGTGTCAAAAGGCAGCTAACACCTCCAGGCTGCTGCTGACCACTGACATAACCCAGTTGCCACCTGTCCCTTGGCTACAGCATGGGCAGGAAGGGGTTAAGCCCTAAGGATGCATTGTGCATCAGGGCCCAGGGAACTTGACTGCAGGGGCTTCAGCGAACTGGGCCAGAGAGGTGGCTCAGCAGACAAGAGTGCCTAGGGGGTGGAGTGGATGAAGAGGGTACTAAGCTCCTGCCCAGGGAGCCTGCTATGAGACCTGCAGGGTTGGGGCTTTAACAGGCTGGAAATAGCTTCCCCCACACACACCAGTCCAGAGCTTAGCTGAGGAGCAGAGCGGCTTCCCCATGCCAGCAGCATGTGCGGCTTTGGCATATGGAGGACTTGATTCCTCCTGGCCAGCACACTGGACTGGAGGGTCTTGGGCTTTCCCAGGGCATTGGCCCGGACAGAAGCAGTGGGGGAAGGAAGGAAGCCTGCTGCCCAGGCTGTTGGTGAGCTGAGCGCTCCAACCGGGGCTGGTGCGCCGCACAGTGCTGGGAGCAGGACGTGCCCTGCTGGGCAGGGGTGGGGGTTTGAAAGGGCAAAGCAGGGAGAGGACCGTGACAGGGGGAGCATATAAAGGGTTGATGGGTAGGTAGCAGAAGCGACACATAACCAGCTGTCACCTGGTGCCTGCCTGCACCCACCAGCCGCTGCAGCACACAGCCAGTGCTGGTCAGAAACGGGACATGGATTGTGGCCCTGCTGGCTGAGAGCCAGCAGGTGGCTGCACTGACAGACCAGCGGGGGGACCAGTTGGCCCTACACGCAGCAACTTTATCCCACCACGAGCCTTGCACGCCCACCCGCATTGCTGGTCACTGGACCCCACCACTCACCGCTGGTGAATGAGCGGCTGGCTAGCAGAGATCCAGCCAGCAGCAGGACCTGCCAGTACTGATGATGAGGAGACAGAAAATATAGGCCAATTTGCCCGTTTTTAAGAAAAAGTCAGGACATCTGCAGAAGGGCAAAAATATGGGACTGTCCCTTTAAAAAATGGGACATCTGGTCACCCTAAGCAGAGCCCTGAAGTCTGCCAGTATGTTGGCTCTAGCCATGTGTGTACCAGGTATCAATTCATGTGCTGATACGGTTTTGTTTAACAGCTTATGAGAATACAGTTCTTCCCTGCCATGTCTTCAATTTGTTTTCTGTCTCATTCATTATACAGCTGGTTACAGAACCATAAGCACCAACTCCATGGGTGCTCCAGGGCAGGGAAAATAGTGGGTACTCTGCACCCACCAGCAGTCAAGCTGGCCGGTCCCCTCCTCCTCGTCTGCCTCTTCCCCGCTCCTCCACCTACCTCCCAGCGCTTCCCGCCCAGCCACAGCCAAACAGCTGTTTGGCTGCTCCGAGGGTGGCGGGAAGAGGAGAAGTGGGAATGTGGTGCACTCAGGGGAGAAGGCAGGACCGGGGTGGGGATTTGGGGAAGGAGTTGGAATAGGAGCAGGGAAGGGGCAAAGATTTTGGGGAAGGGGTTGGAATGGGGTGGGGTGGGAGGGGGTGAAGCCAGGGCAGGGCTGGGGACAGAGGGAGGTCGAGTACCTACCAGTGGGAGCAGAAGTCGGTGCCTATGTACAGAACATTCATGTTTAATGTAGAACAAGGCAGAAGCTCAGAACGATGACTGGCTGTTCAGTAGGCAAATGCCAAAGTGATGACTTATGTCTCCAAAATTTTATCTGCATAACCACCAGACAAGAAAGAGGCGCTAGTGCTCATAGCTCTCATACACTGATATTTCAAATAGACAGTGCACTTGATGTGTTTTCATTGATGTTCAAATACTCAGGGTATGTCTACATCTACAATTTTGCAGCGCTGGTTGTTACAGCTGTATTAGTACAGCTGTATAGGGCCAGCGCTGCAGAGTGGCCACACTTACAGCAACCAGCGCTGCAAGTGGTGTTAGATGTGGCCACACTGCAGCGCTGTTGGGCGGCTTCAAGGGGGGTTCGGGGAACGCGAGAGCAAACCGGGGAAGGAGACCAGCTTCGCTGCGGTTTGGTCTCGCGTTCCCCGAACCCCCCTGCAAACAGCAGGGAAGGAGACCTGCTTGCTCGGGGATTCGGGGAACGCGAGAGCAAACCGCAGGGAAGGAGACCTGCTTGCACGGGGGTTCAGGGAACGCGAGAGCAAACTGCAGGGAAGGAGACCTGCTTGCTCGGGGATTCGGGGAACGTGAGAGCAAACCGGGGAAGGAGACCTGCTTGATTACCAGAGGCTTCCTCAGGTATGCTGGGATACCTGCTTATTCCACGGAGGTCAAGAAAAGCGCTGGTAAGTGTCTACACTTGATTACCAGCGCTGGATCACCAGCGCTGGATCCTCTACACCCGAGACAAAACGGGAGTACGGCCAGCGCTGCAAACAGGGAGTTGCAGCGCTGGTGATGCCCTGCAGATGTGTACACCTCCTAAGTTGCAGCGCTGTAACCCCCTCACCAGCGCTGCAACTTTGTGATGTAGACAAGCCCTCAGTAAGGTTCAACTGCACTCAGACCTCCATCTCAATCATACAAGCCCTTCAGAAATACTAAATAAGGGCAGATGCTACTTAGCATGTAGGCACTTAACTTCCATTGAAATACCTTTTAGGTTCTGGGCCTAAGCCCCTACCAATTGGATCTAATGATAACCATCTTCCATATTGCTCATGATGCCTCTGCCAAACATCCCGTGAAAAACTTCAAAATAAAATAAGAAGCTAGTTGAAGAATCAGTGCAAATGAGCTTTTTGCCTTAAAATTTATTAACATTTCCCAGATGGCTTTAGTTACTGTCAAGATGATTTGGCCCTTGCAGTTTGAGGCAGGTTTCTGGGAAAGATCAGAATGTGTTTGTGTGTATTTAGTGGGCTATAATTCCAGATTGGCTGAGGTCTGGCTTCTTGGTTTGTAGGAGCAAATTAGCCTTGCATTTTTTAGACCTGCAAAACGCATTATGGATGCTACTTATTAACCAGGATGTTACAGGTGTAGGTGCTCAGATTTGTGTTAACTAACTGAAGCTGCAAAAATCAGGGTTCAGATTTAAACTTCAAAAAGGCACCTATCTTTCTGAGAGTGTAAACTTAAGTATGATATTATACTGAATAGTCCTAAAGACAACATCCAAGGAAACTGAATTTAAACAGCAGTTTAAAATAAGGTAGCAGAATATATATATATTTTTGGAAATTAAATACTCTTGCCTAGTTTTCCTTGGCTAATTAACATCCCTTCTTAACAGTTTAAGAAACTGCTCATTTAGATCAGTGAATGATTGCTCTGAGATTAGGGTGTGGGGAAAATCTTTCTATTGGGAATAATCTACTTATGCAACTGTTTATCACTGCTTCAAATAAATAGAGATTTTCCTTCCATATGTGCCAAGTATAAGAGAGCAGAGTGATTAATGAACTCTTGCATTTTGCCAATAAATTAACTTTAGACACAAATTCATAGTTTTCATTAATGCAAGACATCACAAGTTTCATAATCCATTTAAATCAGTTTCATTCTAAGAGTTTCTCATTTTTTTAACATTGTTTATATTATTTCCATTTGAGCTGCTGGGAATGGCATTTTGCACACCATTATTTATAATCTACAAAAATTAATTATGCTTTTAATTAACAGCATGAACACAAATTATTGCTCAATAAGTTATTTATTCAGTTGTGAACCAGGAGCTCTAAGACAGTATATAGATATATTTTTAATAGCGGAGTTTTTGTGTTTTGTTTTTAAGCTTTGAGGGAGGGGGATTCTTACATTCATTAAAATTTGACTTTAGTGTATCTTTCCAGTAATTGGCAAATATTCAGTTTACCACTGAACAAAAAATGCTGTGAATAACTTTATATACATTTCTTTTTCTTTACAAAGCACAGAAAAGTTAAAAAAAATACAAAGGGAAAAACAAAAATTAAAACCATATTGAATCAACATCGTAGTCCCTCCGCATCATCATGTAGTGAGGTTAGTGCTTGAGAAATATGCTAGATGGATAGACTAGGAGTCTGAAATCTATTTATCTGCAGAAGCACAATACAGAAGCTTGCACTGTTCCTGTCTGCATGCTTTCCTACTAATATACCTCATGCATAATACCTCAAGAGGTGAGAGGGAGGAGTTCTGTCTCCAGTCTCATTGGATCCTTGGATTTTTTCCAAGATAACCAACAAAGGAGCAACTCAGTGCCAATTTTTGTTGTGGTTTTATGAGATACCATGGGCATGTATCTACTAGGAATCAGACTGAGACAACAAAAATCATTGCATGGAGTCTGCTATCATTTAGTAGTGACCAGGGCTGAGCAAATTCTGCAAAACAATTATTTGCAAAACCCCTTTCAAGTCTTATATTCCTTTTGTGTTTGCTCTCCATGCATTTCCTAACAAACAAGTTAATTGGCAGGAATGTTGACACATACACATCCCCAGCCCAACCCCATTCCAGATTTTAAGACATTACAGAATATTCCCAGAAAGTGATTCTAAGATTGTAAGTAATTGCACCATACCACACTTCTAAGAAATTAGATTAATCCAATTAGAGAGCCTGAATACTCCAGTCAAAACAGCTCAAATTTTGAACTGGAAATATCAGCTATGCCGAGCAATATCCAGAAAGAATTTGAAAACAATCTGTAGCCTGAAGGCTGCGCACATATGTCATTTGTTGAATTATTTCAAATAATGAACACATTTTTATCTCTGTGTGGACAAACAAACAGTGTAGGAGGAAGCTAAATTTAACAAATTCTTCACTGTGAATTTTATTCCTAACTCTACTCACTGCTAATCAAGATTTTACTTGGAGAGTAATTAACTACTGGAACAATTTACACAGGGATATGGTGGATTCTTCATCATCTGAAGTGTAAATCAAGATCAATGTCTTTCTAAAAGACATGTTCTTGCTCAACCAGAAATTACGGTATTGATGTAGGAAACACTATGGCCTGTGTTATACAGGAAGTCAGACCTGTGTTATACAGGAAGATGAGCATAATGGCCCCTTCTGGCCTTAAATATCTATGAATCTGAGACTCCTCAGGCTGTTTCTTTTCTTGTGCTGGTGTAAAACATGAATACCTTGACTGAAGTCACTGAGATTAATGGTATCACACCCATGTAAGAGTGACATCACAATCTGTCCCCCTATCCCACCTTGTCCACCAGTTCTCTGAGACATCTAGTTCCCGATGATCTTGGATTCCACTATGGCCACTTCACACCAACTGGCTTTTAAATGTCTGGAGATAGTCAGTGGACAGTTCCCTTTGTATAGAGGTACTCCCCACTGATGACAGTTGGCTGACAGTTTAAAGGCAATAATCAGATGTGTCACTCAAAACATCCAGCACATAATTTCTAAATGTAGTAAAGAACCATTTGGCTTTTATATTTGTGATACAAGATGGAATCTTGGAGGGATGGTTTTGCAAGTAGGGATACCAGAGTTTTGGGGTTTTGCTGCTTTTCAGCCTTGGAATCCAAATGCTTCACAGAAGACCAAAAAACCTCCCTCTGCTCCAGAAGCCCATCCTCAGAGTGTAAAGTAGAAGGATGGGACTATTTGCTACCCAGGAGCTCTCTGGCAAAGAAAGCCACCCCCACAGAGTATTATTTCCCTTTTCTTGGCCAGGAAAACCCTTATTCTGAGAGCTCACTCCTCCAAAACAGTAGTATAGATGTATTATAAAGACAGTCCCAGAAGAAACTTGCAATCTGGGACTGCCTCCAATCTGCAGGCAAAGGGAAGAAGCTAGATTTAGATTCAGAATTGGCTCCCTTCCTGCATGTTATGACCAGCATCAGAAGCTGGAATGGAACCTGAACCTCTCTGCATTTACGTAGCCCAGACAGACTGCTAGAGGGCTCTTTTTTGGGTGTTTGTGACGGTTGTGGTAAGTCTTGGTTTAACAGTTCTGGCCCTTGCTGTTTTCTTGCATGTTTTTAGAGATGTTTTTATTCCATTTCATTAGCGACCGCTAAGGCAGATAAAACAGAGAAACGTGCAGCTACAATGCAGGTTGTTCTAAAGTCTAATACACAGGTCCTCATTCTTCCATGCCCTGAACTAGTAATCATTTCTACTAGCGCAAAGTGAGCACAAAATGCTAACAAATTTTCACTCACTTTACACTGGTGTAAGTGGCCATACGGGGCCACAGAGAATCAAGCCCACGATACTGCAACTTCATTCCACCCTGCAAGCATTAGATTAAGGAATGACCATTCCTCTCCTAATGGACCTCTTTATTCTTTCCATTTCATCCTTGAACTTCAGCTGATTTTAGTACTGAAAGGGCTTGCGGCAAAGCTGCCCTTATCTTCTACAGATACCTTCATACACCAGCTTCATCACAGCCAGCTCGTTACATCTGCTGTTCACAGTCACATGCCAGAGCCACCATAAGGCAATCCAGGGAGACTCCTCTGCACTACGTGGAGGGAGGCAAAATCTCAGTGTTGAGCTCCAACTCCCTGCCATCACATTTAAATTCCCCTGCCAGCTATTTTCTTGATGGTTAATCTGGCCCAGTCTCCTTCAAATGAAGCTGTAGTGGCAGCTGGAGATTTTTGGACATGACCACAGTCTAAATGAACAAGAAAAATGATTAAACTCCAATGGAGTTAAAGGAGACAGTGCCTGGCATTTATAGGCAAGTGCATTTGTTATTTTAAAAAGTCAAACAGTTCATTTTTAGCTATAAGAACTTCATGTAATGCAAATAATGATTCATAATGACACCAGATTTGTTCCATTTGAAACATCTGTCAGTGTCTTCTCCTCCTTATAGGTGAAGATGGAGAAGGCCACTTTCCCCTAGGGAAGTGATTTCAAGCCAAAGATGACCTTTTTCCTAGCTGCCAATGAGATTCTTGCTTTAGCCTTTCATTAAATGTATACAGCGTATGATATAGTGACACGTCAGGACCCTTAGCAAGAAAGATGATGTAGGATGTTGAACCATCAGAGCCACTGATGATGGCAGAAAGTGTGAAGTTTGGTGACATCAGGATAGTAATCAGGGCAGAGGAGATTCCCTTCGAGTTTGAGGGAGATGCTTTATGAACCTGTTGCATATTTATGTATTCAGTTATGTAGGGCAGGCTGAACGACACCCCTGTGCAGAGGGCAAGTACAAGGCCTACGCACTACTCTAAGGCCTAGCTAGGACTTTTGTGGTGCCTAGGCCTTGTGCTGAGCTTCTGCACCCTCAGCTTGTTAAAATATAACTCTCCAAATATTTGACTCTCATGAGCAAATTGATTTGAAACCACATACAGAAATCACACCTAGCACAAAGGCACTTCACTTTGAATACCCTTCTCAGCACTTTCTGTTCATTCCCCCATCATCAGAGAAAGCCTAATAAGGTGTAGCTAGGTCTTGCAGTATGCCTTGGAAGACAACAAAATCAGACTTTGCTCAACTACTACTTATTATGATATAATGCATAGGGGTGTCAGTTACGGATTAGAACCCAATTTCAAAGTTGAGGGCCTTCCACTGTTAACAACTTGTCACCAGCGCACTCCCATTAAAACAGGGAACACCTCAGATGTGGGGAAAATAGAACCGATAGCAAGAGTGAATCCTGCCCCCACTGAAGTCAGTGGCAAAATTCCCCTCGACTTTGATAGGCCAGAATTTTGCTCACAGTCTCTAATGAATATAGGTCCAAACCATAAAAGAGCTTTATGCAGTAGATGAAAAATTGACACTTCAGATATCATCAGAAATGAATTGGAAACTAGCAGAGTATCTGGAGCATAAATGCAACGTATTTGTTTCAAGAAGTCCTGTTAAGTAAGCTGTAGCTCCTTGTGGAGTACACTAAAGTGACTCAGTCTAGTGGTGACAAAGGCACCCATAATTGTGCAAGGTCACATATACATAGGGGATCATATGTCCAGGAGGAGGACAGAGTATAGGGATAAAGAGCGAACAAGGAACACAGAATTTACAAAAAAGGCAGGGCTTGCAGACAGAGGGTAGAAAATATAGTAAAAGAGATGGGATGAAAAGAGAGCAGGAAAAACGATGCAGGTGTCCAAACTGTTTTTCTTCCCTTCCCAAAATTTTTAGTGGAACATGTCTCAGTTTGATGTTGAATGGGGTGAATAGAAAGAAGAGGGGAAGGAGGAGGAGTCACTTTTTCTTGTCCCGTAGCCATAGGCGGCGAGTTTCATACTCACATAGTGCTCGGGCACCAGCAATATTCAGAGCCAGGGGCCCAGCTACACCAAAATTTGGGGCCAGAGTGCCCCCTCAGCCCCACGTGCCGCCCCCCCGCCTCCCCTGACTGTCCCGTGGCCCCGACTTGCTGCCTCCGCCTGCCGCTTGCCTTTCCCGCCCTGGAGCAGAGCATCTCTGTCTTTGTCTTCTCCATGCTGCTTCCCTGCAGCAACTGCTGCCGCAGTGCCCCTTCTCCACTGCCAGGTCAGACTGACTCTGATCCTGCCCTTCCCCCTCAGATCTTTCCCTTTTTCTGGAAGGACCCTCCAGCAGCTCAACCCTCCCCCACCTCCCCAGTCACTGCTCCTGCCCCATGCTGGGCAAGGAGGCAGCCCCATCCCTCACCCCCAGTGAGGCTACAGTCAGCGGCAATAGCAGGAAGGAGGCACACACAGCACCCCACGGCACCCACCATGGGGGAGGCGAGGGAGATTCCTGGACCTGAGAGGGGCCCTAGGAGAACATGCAGTGACAGTGGTGGGGGTGAGTGTGTTGCTGGGGGGGGCAGTAAAGGGGGCTCCTCCCCCAGAGCTTGCTGCTGCCGGCACGGAAAGGGATAGGGAGCAGTCGTCCTCTCTGGCCCCTGTCCCAGAGCAGCCTGCCTGCACCCCCAAACTCATCCCCAGCCCTGCCCCACCCCAGATCCCACACCCCCAGTCAGAGCTTTCACCCCCCACCGCACCCTTAATCCTAGCCCTGAGCCCCTCCAGCACCCCAAACACCTTATCCCCAGTCTCAGCCAGAGCCCTCACCCCCCACACTCCTACTCTTGCCCTAAGCCCTTCCCTCCCCCCATTACCAGCCCCAGACAGAGCCCTCACCCCCTAAACCCCTACTCTCACCCTGAGCCCCTCCAACACTCCAAACCCCTCATCTGCAGCCACAGCCCTCACCACTGCACCCCATCCTTCTGCACCCCTCCCATCCCCAAACTTCTTCCCAGAGCCTGCACCCCGATTCCCTTCCCCAGCGTAGGGCCTGCACCCCAGACCACCCCCCTCACCCAAACTCCCTCCCAGAGCCTTGGGCAGGTGGGGGCAGGAGTTTGTGGGGGCAGAGTTTGGGCAGGGGTGGGGGCTGGGCACCACCAAAATTTCTACAAACATGCCACCCCTGCCCGTAGCTGCAGATGTCTTTAGCTCTACCAAAAAATTCCCTGTGCCCCATTCCCAGCCACATGAGTAGACAATATCTCACAATGAAAATATGGTCATCCCACACACACAGAGTTATGGCCCTAATTCAGGAAAGCATCCCTAATCAGAAGGGTGCTAAGTCAATGAGACTTTAGCTCATACTTGAAGTTAGGCACATGCTTAAATGCTGTCCTGAGTCAGGGACTATATATAAGATCTGGTCAAATAAATAATATTTATTGTGAATTTGCCATTTTCTTATTTAATAATTCAAAAATAAATATGAATATTTATGTTAGAGTGGCACCTTGTTACTTCAACTGAGCTTGGGGTCCCATTGCTCTAGGTACTGTACAAAGACAATATAATTTATACAGAGAAGGTGCAGGACGAGACTCAGATGCATAAAGAAGTGATGTGACATGCGCAAGATGATACAACAGGTGAATGGCTAAGCCAGGAATAGAATGGAGGTCTCCTGACTCAAAGTCCAGTGCCCTGTCCATTAGATCACACTGCCTCCCTTGTGTCTCACAGCATAGAATCAGACATTACCAATCTTAAGAGTTTATACTCCAACTTTGACCTGATTATGCTGGTGTCTTTTTATTGCATAAATAGCTGTTGTCATAGTGCAGTCCCAGATGGAGGAAAGCTGCAGCATGACAAGCAAACCAGAATCAGTTTCCCCTTTAGGAACTCCGAGAAATAGTCCAGAATGTCTTTCTGAGTACAAATAATCCTTGTGGGATTAATTTATTTTTTAAAAAAGGCCCATGCACAGAACAAAACAAATCCCAGCATCAAGTCTCATAACCACAGACATTAAGTAGAGCCCCAGTGTTCCTTACTATGCACAACTCTTCACTATAGCTACAGCATCCCTCACCACGCCTCAGACCTAGCCTTCAGCTCTCCAGCTCTTGCATCCTGTTCTGCTGCTTTCAACTTTCAGCCCTCTCCAGCCATAGCTCTTTGGCTCAGGTATGTCAGCAAGTTAGCACCTCCATGGCTTGCTGATAATTCCTCCCTCTTTCCAGGAAGGGCCTCCAGAGAGCATTCCATGTTCTGTAGGTTTCCTCAGCGACCCGACTCCCAGATTTCTCCCCCTCTCAGACGTTTTTCCTTTATAGGCTCCAGTGCTGCCCCATCCACTTAATTGGCCAAACTGAGAGCATCTTTTCTAGCAGAAGGGAGCTGGACCTGCTTCATTTATGGGGACCAGCACCCCCACAACACTGGTTCATTAGGAACTGTTTTGAGATCACTAACTCAGCTGAGATTTCCCATTAAGTTAATAGAAAGCATGGTCATGTACTTAGAGCACTAGATGGGGACTCAGCAGATCTGGTTTTCAGTTTCTAGCTGGGCCACAAACTTGCTATGACCTTGGACAAGTCACTTAATCCTTCTGTGCCTTTTCCCCCTGTATAGAAATAATGGGGTAACTATGATATTCATGGCATACTCAAAAAAAGGTTAGATAAACACAAACACTCACTGTAAGGCTGCAAGGTAACACTACTTTATTTCTTAATACTCAGAACAATTGCACAGAAAACCCCAGAAACAGAGAGAGACAAAGCAGGCTGCTCCATAAAACACAGCTCAAACTACTGAACTCTAGGCTGGTTCTCTGCAGAACTGACTCAAATTGCATGATGTTTCCTTACAGAGCCCGCTACCCCATGCTTAAAGTGATAGCTTGTGACTCCAACAATCCTCAATGCACCACAGTAACAATATTTCTCTCCTGTCCTTTGTCTGTCTCATCTTTTGAAATGTAAGCTCTTCAGAGCAGAAACTGTCTCACTGTGTTCATACCTTGCCTGGCACACTGGGACTGATCTCAGTTCAGCCCTCTAGATGAAAATGTAATGTATAATAAAATAATAAAGGTTAGTGAGGAGATATGGGCCACAATGTTTTCACTGGGTGGATAATGCCCAGCTCTACAATTCTAGCTCCTCTGCCCATCTAGCATAATTTACCATAGAGGTTAGGTTATGGATGAGAGCTAATGAGTTGAGATCTAAATAAGGTAACATTAGTATAAGTGGGGCAGCATATGGAGTCTCTGTGCCACTGACTGATCAGGCATTACTCAGGTTCACAGCCTGGGGCTTTTGTTGAATTCTCAGCTACATCTGTATAATATAAAGCCAAGAGTTCACTAATGTGGTTGTTCTCAGTAACATTACACCAACCATGGCTGGATTAAAATGCCCATATAGAGGTG
Source organism: Gopherus evgoodei (assembly GCF_007399415.2). Classification (NCBI taxonomy): domain Eukaryota; kingdom Metazoa; phylum Chordata; order Testudines; family Testudinidae; genus Gopherus; species Gopherus evgoodei. The sequence continues at coordinate 15,109,184 of NC_044333.1, read as the reverse complement.
AAAGTCTTCCTAGCTGATTCCTCTCCTTTGCCATATATTCCCCACAGTGGTTGTATTGTAGATTAAAAAAAAACACCACCACTACAAAATCATTTTGATAATAAAAAATGTGCATCATTTTAACAGAAATATCAGATCATCTAAGTTGTTACCAGGGAACAACTACAAAATGTATCAAGTATTAAAACGCTTCCTTTCTAATAAAATGTAACAAATTAGATAGATGATACTGAACAACTTCAGTGGTAGAGCTACAGCTAAGTTATATAGGAGAAAAAAAACCAGCTCTGTTCAGATTCCATAATTATCATGATTTACAATCATGATCCATCACTGGCAGAACAGTAGATGATCCAATTATAAATCAGTTATTTATACTGTGGGCAATCATGAATAAGTATCATGAGAAGTTGTAATTCAAGTTCACAATCCTACGTACATTGCATTACATTTTAGCGTAGGAATTCATAATCCATCAAGAAGAACCAAAACAAATGCAAGCTAAGTAAAAACTATTTCTCTCCTCAGGGTATTTCATATGGGTTTTAAGTAACGGGAATAAATAGAGTGTAAGCGATATGCAGCACTTTCTGTAAATTAAACAAATAGTGTTAATACTTTTTGTAAGACTCTCTAAAGACGTAGCTTTAAAATTAATGAGCCTGCTAAAAATGTATTTTACATGCTTCAAGAACATGAATTTACCAAGATGTTTATGTTAGCCTGATAATGCTGATGTGTTTCCCTCATGGCTTCCAAGCATGTAAATATTCAGGGGTAACATGGACATGATGAGGAAGCAGAGCAGCACAGACCTAATAAGCTGGCACTAGCCTTGTATTCTAGGTTGATACTCAATTGTTTGAAATTCTCTCCTCTCTCCTTTTTCCTCCTGATGCAAGAATCTTTGTTCTGCAAATCACACAGGAAGTGCTGCATTACTGAAATACAGCAGCTGTAATATACACCTGTTCAAATCAACATAGTTTATTATGACAATGATAATAGAGTCTTACTTACAAAGACTTTCACTCCACAGTAGAACAAAGCCTGTGCAGCTTATTCTTTCATAAATAAAAAATTCAGGCAGCACAAGATTAGTGCGGCCACAGAGATCTTGAATTATTTTATTTTGAAAAGAATGCAGAAGTTGTTGAGGCTTGCTGGAAGCTATACCCCAGGTTTGCTGGGCAGCAAATGCCATAGCAGCGTATTAGTTTTTCTACACTCTTAAATTAGAAGCACTCTGAGGCCTAGGAACTGGGTTCTACACCCTGTGGGGGAGATTCTGTGCTGGACCTCTTAGACACTCAGAACAGAACTGATAACCTAGGGGGGAACAGGGAGTTAAGGTGACTTTAAGCCACATTTGTGCCCTGGCCTTCTCTTTCAGGGCAGCTGTGTGATCTTGTTGGGCTGTATGTGAGATTCTCACTCGCACTCCAACCCATTTATGCCAGGTAAACTGGTGCTAAAAGCCCTAGATTTGTCTAGGGGAGCCTCATCTCTCACACTACTTGCACCAGAGAATGCAGGCTGTCCACGAAGGACTCCTTTGCAAGCCTCAGGGTACAGGCTGTGCTGGGGGCATGGCTAGAGGCAGAAAGGGCATGGTGTAGTTGGGTGGTGTAGAGATTCTGAGCAGACTTTCTGCTCATGAGGAGCCTCTAAAGGCTACAAACTTTACCCCCCAAGGCTGTTTAAATTATTCAGGGGCCATTCTGCTCCCCATACCTGCCCAAAATTTGGAGGGCACAATAGTTTCAATGCCACATCACATCTTCCTTCTCTTCTATGACCTTTTGCTTGATCTCCACCCTCACATGTGCTTATTACTCTGACCTTTGCCCCCTTCTCTCCACACACTCACACACACACACACACACACACACACACCAGTGGTAAAAAGCACATTGTGATTATTTACAACTACAAGGAGTTGGACTTTTACATCTGTAACTAATATTTAATCATTCTGCACAGCTTACAAGTAACTAATTTTTCTTCCCAAATCCAGTTATAGTTAAGGCAAAACTAGCAAATTTTTGAATCAATTCTAGGAATATTTACACAGCCATACTGCATTGTATTCATTTTTTCTGGAACTTACTGCTATGAGAAAACCTGAAATTTGCAGCTTGGGGAGATTTGCTACAGTATGGATCCTATTACTACAACGCTTGTAGCTGGAGAGAATATTGTGGAAAAAGGTGTGGCAATAAAGTGCTCATCAAATTACCGCTTCCCTGTCCGCGTCCTTCTTTAAATCAGGATTATTATTTATTTATCATTGCTAAGGGTCAGGGCATTTGGTCAGTAATGTCAACATTTTCAAACTTAGATACATAAAGTTCCCATTGGTCAGAGCTTCAGAATTTCAGACCACTGGACTGAGGTACTTAATACAAGTTTAGGTGCCAATCTTTAAGCACCCACATCTAAAAATTTGGGGTTGGTGATGGGTGCTCTATAAAACTCTAGAAAGATAGAGGCACACTATAACTATTTACCTAACAAAGTACAAGCATTTCTCAGTTGTTTACAGCTCTATTTTTTCTTTCACTTGACATAAAAGTTGTATCGACTTCACTCATGGCTCCATTCACCATCATTTCTACTATTTGGTGGGTTTAGCACAGAGTTCATGATGCCAAATGGTGTGCATTGGTGCAATGGAGCTTATTCCACAGTTCTGTCAGGGAACACTCAGCTGGTGGAGAGAGCTGAGAACGCAGTCTCTCAGTCTTGATGTGCTATATCTTACAATGACAGGATCATTGGAATTGAAGTGAGCATCATCACATTACACGAGGATGTATCAACAATCATAGTTTGTACTAAAGGGTCTTCATGTGACTCCATAGATCCATTCAAGGAGAACAATGTTTACCACACTGGCCACAGAGCCATTTGCCTAGTTGTGTTGATTGAGTTGCATTTTGTTTCCTCGCTTGGCACTGAGCTTTCGGTGGCTGTGTGAGATTCTGCTCAAAGTCATGGACACCCCCCTTATGGTGTGGTGCTATGCAATATGATCAGTGACCAGTTGCTCAAAGGCTGAGACAGAAATGTTCATTTTGCACAGATGATCAAGAAGTATACAGACCTTCCATGTTGCAACACAGAGAAAGAAATTGATGCTTGCTTGACTTTTGACCAAATGACAGGACAATCTCCAGCCATTGTAAGCTGGTCAGAGCTGTTTGTGATGCATAATTTTTAGGGAACCTTTTCCAGCCCCTTCTTTGGACTGAGGTCAGCTGCGCTGACCCTGAATAAAGCAGATGAGTCGATCAAGATGCTGTTGGACTCTGGTGTCATTCCAGGTCAACAAGGTGACCAAAGACTTGACCATCTGCATGAGGCTCACAACTATTACTCCCAGCAATGTCTATCACCAGTTACTTTCACCATTCCCCTACTGCTCAAGGGCTTATTAGCTTGTTGACGCCTGTGTGAGAATTTGTTTAAAATAGATAAGCACCAAACTGTATACTCTTGGCCAACAAGACCATTTCCAGTGGCAGGATAAACAGAACTGAAGGACTTCCTGGCCACAGGTTTGTTTTTGGAGTATTCTTCTCTTAGAAGAGTTACTTAATTACCCAAGCTAACAAGCCTAGTCTGTCCAGGCAAAGCCCCCTTAGCCAAGGTGTTTTAAAGTAAATCCCTATAGATCTTTATGGCTACCATAGCAACCCAGAGAGCAAAGCTCATCACCATTCTTCACTCTACAGAGCAATCCCGTTCTCACCTTGTTTCCACCATCCCACCACATGGAGTTGGACTTATAGGCGTTACATTGGCAGTTTACTATCTATGCTACCACATTGTTTCTCAGTGCCAAAATATTGGGTACTTCCTGTTTATGGGCCTGATTGATTAAATGGGCCTCTGCTGATTTATACCAGCAGAAGATATGTATTGTGGTAATGGTAGAGAAATCTGTCTAGTAAATTGCTAAATTATAGGATAGTGATTGCAAAATGAGCTTTTAGACAGGTGCAAAACTTCACATAAGTTTTATAACAATATTAAATAGTGTTCTAAAAATGAAAGCTCTGAAATTAACACAGTTCCCTAGTCCTGCCTTAACGGTTAGTTTAAGGGAAGGTTTTCTGAAGAAGAATTCTCTGGTGGCTGAATGTTGAGACAGTTTGGTTATAGTGTATTTGGTTTTCAAGACTATCAGTTTGAGGTGCTATCAGTGATGAGAGTTCTGTAGTAAGCTAAGTCCGGACTTTTCTTTTTTCACTATCCTGACTAGAGACTGACATACCAGGGCACAATTTGGACTAATGCACAGCTGTGTCACCCCTACTCTGTATCTTGGGATGCCCTTTACAATGCCTTGCTGCTCACAAACAGCCTCCAGCATGTAAGGCACTCCCAGCTAGGTCTGTGTGTGTCTCTGTGTGTGCGCGCATGCGCATGCATTGCAGCCAGCCAGCCACTCCTTGGCTTAAAGTTTAAAACAGAGTGAGCCCCAACACTCCTACTATGAGATTTCCCTCCAGAAACCTCTGTCCTGTACCGCCCAACTCTCTTCTGGACAGTGCACATGTACTGAGCCCCTCATTCCTTTAAGGGAATATGCACGCAACTTCTTACCCCAAACGGAGTTACCCGGACACAAACTTGAACACCTTGGATTAGATAAAAACAATAAAACAAGTTTACTAACTATAAAGACAATAATTACAAGTAAGTAGAAATAATGAGGCATAAAAAAAGTCAGAAATGGTTACAAGAAAAATAAAGACAAGGCATTTACTAATGCCTAATTTAAACTATATTAAACTCAAGCAAAATTTCTCATCACACGCTCCAGAGGATGACTGACTAAACTCTCAGGTCAGGATCTCTCCCCTAGAATTCATTGCCTGCTTCTTTTGTCTTTTCAGGTGCCCTGAAGGTGATAAACAAGGTGGGGGTGGGGAGTAATTTGGAATGTTTGTTCCTCATGGTTGAAGTTCTCCTCTTCAAAAACATTTCCAGCTGAGAATCAGGAGCCAAAGTGCCTATATGAAAGGATACTCTCCGTCAGTTTTTTCACCTGTTTTAACTTCCATTGTCTTCCCATCCTGCCTGATTCTGTTTACAGCTTAAATACAGACTATACAGAGCACACATTCCTTTGTTTAGGACAGACCTGTTTGCCGACTTCTGCTTGGGCAGGGCTGGGGAGGGTTGGAAAATGTGTTAATAAGACTATACAGGGGACTCTTATAACATCACATACAATATAACCACACATTTTATCAGGACAATACTGCCCATAAAATTGTGCTTTTTCAATATCATACAAAGCACATTATGTGCAAAGATTACTACAATAGTGTGTAGGACAGGGGTGGGCAAACTTTTTGGCCCAAGGGCCACATCTAGGTGGGGAAATTGCATGCAGGGCTATGAATGTAGGGCTGGGGTAGGCAGTTGGGCTGTGGTGCAGGAAAGGGCTCAGGGCAGGAGGTGGGTGTATGAGGGGGTGAAGAGTGTGGGAGGGGGCCAGGGCAGGGGTGCAGGAGGGGTGCAGCAGGGGCTCAGGGCAGGGGGTTGGGCACAGGAGTAAGGCATTTGACATGGTTCCACATGGGGAATTATTAGTTAAATTGGAAAAGATGGGGATCAATATGAAAATTGAAAGGTGGATAAGGAACTGGTTAAAGGGGAGACTACAATGGGTCGTACTGAAGGGTGAACTGTCAGGCTGGAAGGAGGTTACTAGTGGAGTTCCTCAAGGATCGGTTTTGGGACCAATCTTATTTAACCTTTTTATTAATGACCTTGGCACCAAAAGCAGGAATGTGCTAATAAAGTTTGAGGATGACACAAAGCTGGGGGGTATTGCTAACACAGAGAAGGACCGGGATATCATACAGGAAGATCTGGATGACCTTGTAAACTGGAGTAATAGTAACAGGATGAAATTTAATAGTGAAAACTGCAAGGTCATGCACTTAGGGATTAATAATAAGAATTTTAGATATACATTGGGGACACATCAGTTGGAAGCAACAGAGGAAGAGAAGGAATATTGGAGTATTGGTTGATCACAGGATGACTATGAGCCGTCAATGTGATATGGCAGTTAAAAAAGCTAATCCAGTTTTAGGATGCATCAGGCGAGGTATTTCCAGCAAAGATAAGGAGGTGTTAGTACAGTTATATAAGGCACTGGTGAGATCTCACCTGGAATACTGTGTGCAGTTCTGGGCTCCCATGTTTAAGAAGGATGAATTCAAACTGGGCTACTAGGATGATCCGAGGAATGGAAAACTTCTCATATGAAAAGAGACTCAAAGAGCTTGGCTTGTTTAGTCTAGCCAAAAGAAGGCTGAGGGGGAATATGCTTGCTCTTTATAAATATATCAGAGGGCTTAATATTAGGGAGGGAGAGGAATTATTTAAGCTTAGTACTAATGTAGACACAAGAACAAATGGGTATAAACTGGATACTAGGAAGTTTAGACTTGAAATTAGACAAAGGTTTCTAACCATTAGAGGAGTGAAGTTCTGGAACAGCCTTCCAAGGGGAGTAGTGGGGGCAAAAGACATATCTGGCTTTAAGACTAAGCTTGATAAGCTTATGGAAGGGATGGTATGATGGGATGGCTTAATTTTGGTAACTGATCTTTGATATCAGCAGATAAGTATGCCCAGTGTTCTGTGATGGGATGTTGGATGGGATGGGATCTGAGTTACTGCAGAGGATTCTTTCCTGAGTGCTGGCTGGTGAGTCTTGCCCACATGCTCAGGGTTTAGGTGATCGCCATATTTGGGGTCAGGAAGGAATCTTCCTCCAGGGCAGATTGGCAGAGACCCTGGAGGTTTTTTGCCTTCCTCTGCAGCGTGGGGCATGGGTCACTTGCTGGTGGATTCTCTGCAGCTTGAGGTCTTCAAACCACAATTTGAAGACTTCAATAACTCGGACATAGGTTAGGGGTTTGTTATAGAAGTGGAGGGGTAGGGTTCTGTGGCCTGCTTTGTGCAGGAGGTCAGACTAGATGATCACATTGGTCCCTTCTGACCTTAAAGTCTATGAATCTAGGAGGGGAGCAGTGTGCACGAGGGGGTGCAGAGTGTTGGACGGGGCTCAGGGCAGGGGTGCAGCAGAGGTGTGGTGGGGGCTCAGAAGAGTTGTGGCAGGGGATTGGGGGTGCAGGCTCCAGCCTGCCACCGCTTACCTGGAGCAGCTCCAAGGTGGCAACAACACGCAGTGGGGCTAAGACAGGCTGTCTGCCTGCCCTGACTCCTCGCCACTCCTGGAGTCCTCTGCCTCCCCCCACCAGAGGCAAAAGGGACATGGTGCCGGCCGCTTCCAGCAGCAGCGTGGGGCCTGCAGCACCACGGGAATGGCAATCCCATGGGCCATCCAAAGCCTTGATGGGCCAGATCCAGCCCGCAGGCTGCAGTTTGCCCACCCCTGGTATAGGGTGTGAATACAGGAGTGTATTCTGTCACTGAGACCTTTACTATAAATCTGCAAGGGACTCACAGAATGCGTTCAAGGTTGAATGAACACATGAGAAAAACTTAAGAAAGTTAAATATGACAAAACAAAAGACGACATTTCTTCCAGCTGCTCTTCATTTTATGCTGCCCTCTTCACCCTCAGATAGCCTGTCTATTGTCCATTGTTTTTCCTCTTGTGGTCTCTCCTCCTATCTCTGTTTTATAGGTGTGTGTTCTCCAAGAGGTACTTAAAGGATAAATCCCAAGGTCTCTACACATTTTTTGACAGACATTGATTTAACACAGAATGCACATAACTGCAGTGTTCTTATTGCAATCAACATGAAAAATAGTGCCATACTACTTATAAGGATGTCTTTGTTGTTTTATCACATAGCAAGAGATTGTTTAAAGAAAAAAACACCGCTGGAGTTTTTTGTTTAAACTTTTTTGTGAAGAGGTTCTACTTTTTGGCATTAAAGTACCGTATGTAAAATAGCCTTGAGAAAAAACATACTTTTGCTATAAATTGTCTGAAAAACAGTGGTCTAAATAATGTCTTCCTCCATCTTAGTAACATTTAGTACTTAAAGGTTTTGTTTTCATTTTCAAAGTAATTTCTATACATTAACTAAAGTAATCCCCCTAGTGTCCATGTGAGATAATAAAGTGTCCTATTCTTAATGTCACCTACAATAAGAAAAATGAGCCTGAACCATTATGATTTCCCCAAAGCCACAGAAGGAGTTAGTATTCAAACCAAAATTAGAAATTTTGAATTTGAGTGCTATTCCTGCAGTCACACCATTACACTAGGATTCTATCTAATAGTATCTCTTGAACAACATACACATTATGCAAGAGATCCAAACAGACCCACATGTCATTATGCCTCTTCTGTCCACATCAGTCTCAGTACTTGTTAGTCCTTCTCACATACCTCCACTTTTTAAATTCCTTTATAATATCTATTTCCTTATAACCATTTTCCTATTGACTGGAGGTCTGTGAAATACAAATAGTTCACTATCTCAGTAGTTTTGGGGTTTTTTTGTGGTTATGTTTTGCACCCCAAAGTTTGATTTTGGGAAAATTGGCTACTTTTGCACCAGAGAGACAATAAATGGTAAATTTCTACATGGTTTTAATGCACACATCTTCACAATAAAATGGCCTTGTTCATTATCTGAAATACATGTCTTTCACGCAGCAAATAATGGACCCATTTTCAAGATCATAATGAAAAGCTTCTGGAGTAGTTTTTCATTAATATTTTATACCTGTTTAGTATAATCAAATACCATTGACTCATCAACTGTATTCAGTCTTTTATATATTTAAACCTTCCCTGCTGATAAGGTAATCACATTTGTACAAATAAGGCCTCAGTTCTAGTGGTGGAGGCATTTGATATTAGGTTTTCAAAGAAAGTTCTTGTGACAATCAGGGTCCCCATGGGGAAAACAGGGGATCTGAACCCCAGAAAATAAACAATTGAAACAAATGATTGCCTACAAGAACTTACTTGACATTTTTATACATATGGTATGTAATGTCCTGAATTTGATGGTCATTAGGAGATGTATACATAACCTGTATACGTGTGTAGAAAATTGTAATTGTAGCTGTAGGGCAATTACAGCATTACCTCATAGCAGTGTGGAGAGGCAATCAGGCAAGGATGACACCTTCCATTCCAGGTATTTAGAGGAAACCAGCTCCAAGCACGTAGCATTGTCTAGCCAGGTAGAGACAATGGTTGACCATTACAATTAAGGGTAAAACATTGAAACTGAAAAGAAAAGCCCAGTCTCTGAAAGTCTCTTGCTCTGTGATTACCATAGTCTGAGAAAGAGAGAGGGGGAAAACATGCAAAACCTGTTAAAAGGGAAGGGATTTGAAGTGAAGGTTAACTAGACTGATGGCCAACATCTAAGTGGGATGCTGTCCATGCTGCACTGGATCCCCTCTAGTACAGAGAGCAGTAAAGCATGCTGGGAAACTGTTCCCAGGCAATAGGTAACTTGTATTAGAAAAGGGAATTTAGCTAATATAGATGTGTGAAGCCAGAGATCACATCTTTATGTTTATCTTGTGTGCGGCTTGTCTGTGTGTTTTTCCTTACTATTTCATCTTTGAATCTATGATTTTTCTATTATGTAAACTTCTCGTTTATTTTTAGCTCAAGCAGGGGTCTGTCATGCAAGCTCTGTGGAGTGTGTGCACTAAAGTAAACTGATAATTGGAGGCAGGTTTTATGCCTTTGGAGTAACAAACCAGAGGGGAAATGTCTGAGTGCCTGGCATTTAAGAACTCAGGAAGACAGATTTGGGAGAGGGAGGGACCTGGGACCAGAAGGGATTGCTGAGGTCACCCTGCAATAAGGAATTAAGCTACTGGAAGCCAAGACGGGACCTCGTGCTTTTAGGCTGGCTCCAGGTGTCAGAGTGCTACCCACAGCAGCACAGCATTAAGACACCCAAAGTTACAAAGCAGGTGGTGACAGAGCCCTTTATTGGTCTAGGTGATCCCCAAAATGTTAGTTTTGTTCTACAGGAGCGATGGGAGCAGTACAGAAGTGTTTTATTGGGATGGCAATTTATTAGTAATGGTCTTACTCTTAAAAACAGCTGAACAATAAACTTTCGAGATACATAACCATTACATGCTCATGCATGAGAATTCAATGAAGCCATTAAAATCTGATTTTCTAAGATATTCACTGATTTAACTCTTTATTTTCCTATGCAAAATACTGATTGGTATGCATAAAGCTGATATGGTATCCTGGATCCCTATGCCATCATGTTACTGATATTGTACATGATCAAGAGTCAGCCTGAATATCAATTTCAAAAACTCTTGTGTAAAAAAGGAAATATTAAAGCAAGGCGGGAGAATTTCGGTGTACTAAATGTAAGCATCAGGTAGATTATACATTCCAGTCTTGAAATCCATTTAGAGCTATTGGCTGTTTATATTCTTTTAGTGATTTCATTAGTTACTAACTACCCTCCTCTAAGTTTGTCCACATGTTTAAGCATAACTGAATACTAGATTTGCAATAATTTCAATCAAATACAATATGAAATATTTAAAAAGAAATACCCAAAGGAAACAAATCAACAAGAGCGACCCAGCAGAAAAAGTGATTGGTGGAGGAAGGGTAAGAAAACAAGATTGAAAAATAGAAGTAAAAAGTTTGGTACTCTTCACTTTCACCTTTCTCAAACTGAGAACCTGGGACAGCTGAAGAGGAACAACCCTAAACTCATGGAAATAAATAAATAAAAAAATAAATAAATAAAAAGGAAGGATCACGTACAAGAAACCAAAATTATACAAATGAAAATACAGATGCTCTTGGTGTCACTTTGAGATCCTGATTTGGGCACATATGTGGGAAGGGGTGAACTCAATGCAAATATTTAGGTGCACTAATTTGCTCACATGCATAAGTGTTTGCAGGACTGGGGCCTAAAATTTCAGCCAGAAAAGTACAAAGATCACCACATAATGAGAGAGAAATGTCAAGAAAATAGTTAAAGATTTTTTTTGCAAAGAACAAAGTTCATTTTAACCAGAATTAAAGAAGATTTTTGCAAAAATTTACGTAGACTCTTTAAAGTTTTCTTATGTCTAAGATACAGTGCCAATTGCTACAAATTTTTACTTATGTGAGTAGCTCCTTACCCATGTTAGTAGTTACTTACTCTTGCAAGAAGTCTCAGTGGTCATGTGAATAATTTCATTGAAGTCCTTGCATATGTCTCACCAAATTGAATTGAATGACTCATGAAAGTAAGGTGGAGTACTGGCACGAGCAAGGGTTTGTAGGACCTCCCCGTTACAGGATTTTTCTGGTAAAATAAAGACATCGCCAAAGTAAGGTATCTCCCAAAATAGTGAGCAATGGTTTTTAAAGACCTTTCTGAATTTCTTGGGCAGGTTTTACCTTTTGTGATTTTCATTCCATTGCCATCATATCTGCTACATAAAATTTCTCCAAGTGTAAATGTCAGATTTTTGCTTTATTATTTGCTAATGTCATAAAAATCTGACTTGTTTGCTTTGTTAAAGGGCTTACTGAGCATTGACTTTTCTTGATTTGTATTTTACTACCAAAAAATGTTTATAAAAATAATATAAAATATCATCCCCTTCAAAATGGGATTTAAATAAGAGCAGGTTTCCCACCACCATAAATGTATAAAGTGTTTTGTGAGTAATAAAATGGATCATGGATTCAGGATAATTCAAACTGAAATGTTATGTTCAGTATCAAGATTAGATTACATTAATGCAGTTCATTTTAAATGGTTTAAAGGCCATCAGATGCAAGTGAAAAGAATCTGTATCGTAACTTAGAATAAATAGACTGAGACATTTGTTTATAATGTCAGTGCTAAACAAATCTATTACTACCTTTCTGCATATAGCATTATATTACCACTGCTATTAAACAACCAGAGCATGAAGATAAATTATAGCTTTAATTATAAACATTACCTTTTCATATTTATTAATTTAGAACGGAACTATGTTCAGTAACCTTCAGTTATTTGTATTTCTTAATATTTTAATTAACTGTTATATTTATGCTACTTATTTGATGCCACTGGGCACATGGAACTAGCTACATAATACTGGTAATACCTATCATACTACATATTATCAAGAAATCGTACAATGCTATTATGACAAGTGCAGCAATAAGATGTGTACAGGAGAGAGTCATTGTTTGATGGGTACACACTTCAAGTTCACATTCTTTTCATCCACAAGGGCCAATTGGACTTCCAAGAAAGCTACTTGTTTATCTCAAAAATTGTCCAAATTTACAGTATTTACCAACTTCTCTATTCAGAAAGATGTAGAAAAATGGCTTAATGGGGGTCCAGGTTTATTGTGTCTCAATGATTTCAAAATAAAATGAGTTCAGTTATCTTCCTAGCTACTGGCGCCATAGCTATATCCTGGGATCTGAATGTCAAGCCAGGTTCTTTCCATCATTTGCATCACCACCACCAATAATCGATTCTACAGGCCGAATGATACCTTTGATTTAGCTGTCTCATGATATTCAAATTATGCATGGAGCTACACCTGTGTAATTAATTCATTGCAGCTCATTTGAGAGAAATGGGGCTGCAAGGTGGAATTAAGGGAATAATGTAGCCTGGAAAATCTGTATTACTGGTGGTGATGCCTGAGAAGAGAGGAAAATGGCTAAAGTTGCACATCTCTAGATGAGTTCTTAGTGCTTATAACTAGAAAATGGAGTAATTACAGCCATTATATAATAAATCTCTGAATGGGCTTTGTTCAACTTCTACTGAAGTAAAAGGAGACTATTGACTTCCACTGACTTCAACAGGAGTTGGATTGGGCCCTCAAGGTTCTGTATGTGACTGACTACAATGGAAGTTTCACACATGGAGGGCTAAAAAGATTGGTCTCTATCACATATTCTATGCAACCAGACCTAGAAACTGTAATAAACCATACATTTATCTTGGGATAGCTGCATTACAATGGACAATGAAACCGTGGATGAGGCAAGTAGGCCATCCCACACAAAGGTTATTAAAACTGACATTAAACAGCACATTGCACCATCATATACTTGGTTTATGCCACAAATCTGAGGAAAAAGCTGATGAATAACATTTAGTTTTAAAATAAAATTTGGTACTATTTATCATATTCATCCCCCTGAAAAGCTGGAGTTGCCTTAATTACCATGAGTCACAGTAACAAAAGCAAACCAACTTGTAGGCCTTAAAGTGAATGACAAAGGAGTACTAATGCATGTTTTGAAATTCTAAATAAAACTCCTAAGCTAGGTTTTAAGGTTTGTAATACTTCAGTCTGGCAGAGCTATGTGTGTTTTAAGCCACTGAAAAGTCTGGTATTCACAGCTCTCCAATGGCTATAAAACTTGGTTGCAAATCTTTGCTCATGTAAAGTAGTTCCAATTACTACTTACTAGAAGACTTACTAGAATGAGTAAGAAGTTTTGTACCAGTAAGAATGTGCTGGATAAGGTCCAGTCCGAATCTCTTCAAAGAAAATGGAAGTTTTGGGTCCTTAGCTCTTCTGAAATTTGTCCATTTATCAATCATAAGTTCCAAAATATGGAACAAGGTTTGATGGGGACAGGTGAGCAAAGCCCACAGGTAAGTAGAGAACACGGTGGACCTGGGAGATGGGTCAGAAATAGGAGGGAGCGAGGGCTAGAATGACAGAGAGAAAGGAGGGTCAGTGCAAAACTGGGAGGCAAGATCAAATCAGTGTCAGTATTAGATACCTATATACAAATGCGAGAAGTATGGATAATAAGCAGGAAGAACAGGACATGCTAATAAATAAATACAACTATGACACTGTTGGCATCACTGAAACTTGGTGGGATAATACACATGATTGTAATGTTGATATGGATGGGTACAGCTTGCTCAGGAAGGACGGACGGGGGAAAGGGAGGAAGTGTTGCCTTCTATATTAAAATGTACACACTTGGACTGAGGTGGAGACGAACATAGGAGACAGAAGTGTTGAGAGTCTAGTCTAGTCTAGTCTTGTCATAAACAGATAGCTAAGGGTTAATGTCTCTTACACCTGGAAAGAGGTAACCTGAAGCACCTGACCAGAGGACCAATCAGGAAACCAGACTTTTTCAGGTCTGGGTGGAGGGAAGTTTGTGTCTGAGTTCTTTGTCTTGTGGCTCTCTCTCTCTTGGCTATGAGAGGATCTCTGTTTTCTGCCTTTCTAATCTTCTGTTTCCCAGTTGTAAGTACAAAAGATCAGATAGTGATTTATATGTTTTTTTTTTCTTAAAAAGAAAGCTTTATGTAAAAAGAAAGAAAAATACATAAAAATGGTCTCTCTGTATCAAGGTGACAAATACAGGGTCAATTGCTTAAAAGAAATATGAATAAACAGCCTTATTCAAAAAGAATACAATTCAAAACACTCCAGCAACTATACCATGTAAATACAAAAAAAAACATATAAATCACTATCTGATCTTTTGTACTTACAACTGGGAAACAGAAGATTAGAAAGGCAGGAAACAGAGATCCTCTCATAGCCAAGAAAGAGATATAGCCACAAGACAAAGAACTCAGACACAAACTTCCCTCCACCCAGACCTGAAAAAGTCTGGTTTCCTGATTGATCCTCTGGGTCAGGTGCTTCAGGTTACCTCTTTCCAGGTGTAAGAGACATTAACCCTTAGCTATCTGTTTATGACACGCCCCCCAAATTGCAGACAGTGGGGAAGCTCACTGGCAGCGATTTCCTCCTAGAACTTTTAAATAAACAGATTAATACAACACATGCACCTTTACATATACCACTAAGTATATAACTAACAGACTTTTACATTTTAAGAACACTTTTTAACTACTGGATTTTGGGAAACTCTCACGGGAGAGTGCATCAGCTACTTTGTTAGAAGCTTCTGAGATGTGCTGAATTTCAAAATCAAAATTTTGGAGAGCCAAACTCCAATGAAGAAGTTTCTTGTTGTTCCCCTTGGCAGTATGAAGCCACTTTAGTGCTGCATGGTCAGTTTGTAGCTGGAACCGCCGTCCCCAAACATATGGGCGTAGCTTTTCCAGGGCGTACACAATGGCATAGCATTCCTTTTTACTGACTGACCAGTGACTTTTCCTCTCAGACAGTTTCTTGCTGAGAAACACGACAGGATGGAAGTTGTGATCTGTTGCTTCCTGCATGAGAACTGCTTCTATACCATGCTCAGATGCATCCGTGGTTACTAGGAATGGCTTGTCAAAATCCAGGGCCCTGAGTACAGGGTCAGACATGAGCGTCGCCTTAAGCTGGGTAAAGGCCTTTTGAAACTCATCAGTCCACTTAACTGCATTTGGCTGGGTGTTTTTGGTCAGGTCGGTCAGTGGGGCAGCGATTTGGCTGTAGTGTGGTACAAATCGCCTGTAGTACCCGGCCAAGCCTAAAAAGGATTGGACCTGTTTTTTTGACCTTGGGACAGGCCACTTTTGGATAGCATCCACCTTGGCCTGTAGGGGGTTTATGGTTCCTCGACCCACCTGGTGCCCCAGGTAAGTCACTCTGTTTTGGCCTATTTGACACTTTTTGGCCTTAACAGTTAGTCCGGCCTGCCTGATGCGCTCAAAGACCTTTTTCAGGTGTAGTAGGTGTTCGGGCCAGGAGTCTGAAAAAATGGCCACATCATCGAGGTAGGCAACTGCATATTTTCCCAGTCCTGCTAGTAGACCATCTACCAGCCTCTGGAAGGTGGCGGGTGCATTTCAAAGGCCGAAAGGAAGGACATTAAATTCATACACCCCCGCATGGGTGACGAATGCTGACCTCTCCTTGGCAGGTTCATCTAGTGGTACTTGCCAGTACCCCTTGGTTAAGTTTATTGTAGAAATGAACTGGGCACATCCCAACTTCTCCAATAGCTCATCGGTGCGTGGCATTGGATAGCTGTCCGGACGAGTTACCGCATTTAGCTTACGGTAGTCCATGCAAAAGCGTATTTCCCCATCTGGTTTGGGTACCAGAACCACTGGAGATGCCCATGCACTGGTAGATGAGTGGATTATACCCATCTGTAGCATGTTCTGGATTTTCCGTTCTATAGCAGCTTGGGCATGAGGAGACACCCGGTAGGGTGCGGTTTTGATCGGGTGAGCATTACCTGTGTCAATGGAGTGGTATGCCCGTTCAGTCCATCCTGGGGTGGCTGAGAACAATGGGGCGAAGCTAGTGCACAGCTCCTTGATTTGTCGCCGCTGCAGACGTTCCAGGGTGGTTGAGAGGTTCACCTCTTCCATGCCACCATCTTTTTTCCCGTCATAGTAGACACCGTCAGGCCACTCAGCATCATCTCCCTGGACTGTAAACTGACAAACCTGTAAGTCTCTGGAATAGAAAGGCTTGAGAGAATTAACATGGTACACTCTAGGCTTTAGTGAGGAATTGGGAAATGCTATGAGGTAGTTTACAGTTCCCAGGCGCTCTTGGACCGTGAATGGCCCTTCCCATGATGCTTCCATTTTATGGGCCTGTTGCACCTTCAAGACCATAACCTGGTCTCCTACCTTGAAGGAACGTTCTCTGGTATGTTTGTCATACCAGGCCTTTTGCTCTTCCTGAGCATCCTTTAGGTTTTCTCTAGCAAGGGCTAAAGAGTGTCGGAGGGTGCTTTGTAGGTTGCTTACAAAGTCCAGAATGTTAGTTCCTGGAGAAGGCGTAAACCCCTCCCATTGCTGCTTCACCAACTGTAATGGCCCCTTAACCTCGTGACCATACACAAGTTTAAACGGTGAAAACCCTAAACTGGGATGTGGTACAGCCCTGTAAGCAAACAGCAACTGCTGCAACACTATGTCCTAATTATTGGAGTATTCGTTGACGAATTTACGTATCATGGCCCCCAAAGTTCCATTAAACCTTTCGACCAGGCCATTGGTTTGATGGTGGTACGGGGTGGCAACCAAGTGGTTCACCCCATGAGTTTCCCACAGTTTTTGCATGGTCCCTGCCAGGAAATTAGATCCTGAATCAGTAAGGATGTCGGAGGGCCAACCTACCTTGGCAAAAATGTCTGTTAGGGCCAAGCACACAGTGTTAGCCCTGGTGTTGCCTAGAGCTACTGCTACCAGCCATCGGGTAGCAAAGTCCACTAAAGTCAGTACATACTGCTTTCCTCTGGGCGTTTATTGTCTGAACTGCAGGCTCTGTTGCCTCTTGGGGTCTGCCTAGCAACAGTGCCTTTTTCCCTTTCTTCCTCTAGCTAATCTTTTCAATGTAAAGTAAACCAGAAAAACCACTTTATTTGCATGTATATAGTGCTGGTATTTGCCTCCTAATGGGAGTGCTATTGTCTGACAAAAGACCTGTTCGTCACAGCTTAATGGTTCCTTGCTTAATATGCAAGCCAAAAACTGCAAGAGAGAGCAGAGAAAAAAAATTCTCTCTGGTTCCTTTTAAAACCAAACCGTTCCTCTCTGCTTAAAAGCCCCTAGCGGAGAAAAGATAAATATAATATTCCTCTGGCTTCTGGATTCTATCTTTCCCACCGCTACCACCGTATCATAAACCTAGTCCCAGATTTGGACCTTTGCGTCCAAAATATGGGGGTTAGCATGAAAACCTCCAAGCTTAGTTACCAGCTTGGACCTGGTAAAGCTGCCACCACCCAAAAATTAGTGTTTTGGGGCACTCTGGTCCCCCCAAAAACCTTCCCTGGGGACCCCAAGACCCAAATCCCTTGAGTCTCACAACAAAGGGAAATAAACCTTTTCCCTTCCCCCCTCCAGGTTCCTGGAGAGACACACAGAAGCAAGCTCCGTGAATCTAAACAAAAGGATTCCACCCTCCCCGTTCCCAGCCTTGGAAAACAGAAGTACCGAGAGCTAATCTCTCTTCCCCCCTCACCCAGAGGGAATGCAAAGTCAGGCTAGTAAATCTAACACACACAGATTTCCCCCGACTTCTTCCTCCCACCAATTCCCTGGTGAGCACAGACTCAATTCCCTGGAGTTCCCCACTAAAGAAAAACTCCAACAGGTCTTAAAAAGAAAGCTTTATATAAAAAGAAAGAAAAATACATAAAAATGGTCTCTCTGTATTAAGGTGACAAATACAGGATCAATTGCTTAAAAGAAATATGAATAAACAGCCTTATTCAGAAAGAATACAATTCAAAGCACTCCAGCAACTATACCATGTAAATACAAAAAAAACATATAAATCACTATCTGATCTTTTGTACTTACAACTGGGAAACAGAAGATTAGAAAGGCAGGAAACAGAGATCCTCTCATAGCCAAGAGAGAGAGAGCCACAAGACAAAGAACTCAGACACAAACTTCCCTCCACCCAGACCTGAAAAAGTCTGGTTTCCTGATTGGTCCTCTGGTCAGGTGTCTCAGGTTACCTGTTTCCAGGTGTAAGAGACATTAAAGCTTAGCTATCTGTTTATGACACGCCCCTCAAATTGCAGACAGTGGGGAAGCTCACTGGTGGCGATTTCCTCCTAGTTGGTATGGATGGGTACAGCTTGCTCAGGAAGGACAGACAGGGGGAAAGGGAGGAAGTGTTGCCTTCTATATTAAAATGTGCACACTTGGACTGAGGTGGAGACGGACATAGGAGACAGAAGTGTTGAGAGTCTAGTCTAGACGCAATAAACTGTCTAGTCTAAAAGGGGTAAAAAAACAAGGGTGATGTCATGCTAGGAGTCTACTACAGGCCACCTAACCAGGTAGAAGAGATGGATGAGGCTTTTTTTAAACTAACAAAATCATCCAAAACCCAAGATTTGGTGGTGATGGGGAACTTCAACTATGCAGATATATGTTGGGAAAATAACATAGTGGGGCACAGACTATCCAATAAGTTCTTGGACTACATTGCAGACCACTTTTTATTTCAGAAAGTTGAAAACGCTACTGGGAGGAAGCTGTTCTAGATTTCATTTAAACAAATATGGAGGAACTCTTTGAGAATTTGAAAGTGGAAGGCAACTTGGGTGAAAGTGACCATGAAATCATAGAGTTCACATTTCTAAGGAAGGGTAGCAGGGAGTACAGCAAAATAGAGACAATGGATTTCAGGAACGCAGATTTTAGTAAGCTCAGAGAGCCGATAGGTAAGGTCCAATGAGAATCAAGATTGAGGAGAAAAACAACTGAGGAGAGTTGGCAGTTTTTCAAAGGGACAGTATTAAGGGCCCAAAAACAAGCTATTCCACTGGGTAGGAAAGATAGAAAATGTGGCAAAAGACCACGTTGACTTAACCACGAGGTCTTGCATGATCTAAAAAATAAAAAGCAGTCATAAAAAATGGAAACGAGGACAAATTACAAAGGATGAATATATGCAAGCACAGGAATGCAGGGGCAAGATTAGAAAGGCAAAGGCACAAAATGAGCTCAAACTAGCTACAGGAATAAAGGGAAACAAGAAGACTTTTTAATCAAGATATTAGAAGCAAGAGGAAGACCAAGGACATGGTAGGCCCACTGCTCAGTGAGGAGGGAGAAACAGCAACAGGAAACTTGGAAATGGCAGAGATGCTTAATGACTTTTGTTTCGGTTTTCACCAAGAAGTCTGAAGGAATGCCTAACATAGTGAATGCTAATGGGAAGGGGATAGGTTTGGAAGATAAAATAAAAAAATAAGTTAAAATGACTTAGAAAAGTTAGATGCCTGCAAGTCACCACAGCATGGTGAAATGCATCTTAGAATACTCAAGGAGCTAATAGAGGAGGTATCGAGCCTCTAGCTATTATCTTTGGAAAATCATGGGAGACAGGAGAGATTACAGAAGACTGGAAAAGGGCAAATATAGTGCCCATCTATAAAAAGGGAAATAAAAAAACCTCAGGAATTTACAGACCAGTTAGTTTAACTTCTGTGCAAGGGGAGATAATGGAGCAAGTAATTAAGGAAATTATCTGCAAACACTTGGAAGGTGGTAAGGTGATAAGAAATAGCCAGCATGGATTTGTAAAGAACAAATCACGTCAAACCAATCTGATAGCTTTCTTTGATAGGATAACGAGTCTTGTGGATAAGGGAAAAGCGGTGGATGTGGTATACCTAGACTTTAGTAAGGCATTTGATACGGTCTCGCATGATGTTCTTATCAAACTAGGCAAATACAACTTAGATGAGGCTACTATAAGGTGGGTGCATAACTGGCTGGATAACTGTACTCCGAGAGTAGTTATTAATGGTTCCCAATCCTGCTGGAAAGGTGTGACAAGTGGAGTCCCGCAGGGGTCTGTTTTGGGACTGGCTCTGTTCAATATCTTCATCAATGACTTAGATATTGGCATAAAAATATGCTTATTAAGTTTGCAGATGATACCAAACTGGGAGGGATTGCAACTGCTTTGGAGGACAGGGTCATAATTCAAAATGATCTGGACAAATTGGAGAAATGGTCTGAGGTAAACAGGATGAAGCTTAATAAAGACAACTGCAAAATGCTTCACTTAGGAAGGAACAATCAGTTTCACACAGACAGAATGGGAAGAGACTGTTTAGGAAGGAGTACGGCAGAAAGGGATCTAGGGGTTATAGTGGACCACAAGCTAAATGAGTCAGTGTGATGCTGTTGCAAAAAAAAAAAAAAAAAGCAAACATGATTCTGGGATGCATTAACAGGTGTGTTGTGAGCAAGACACGAGAAGTCATTCTTCCACTCTATTCTGCGCTGGTTAGTTCTCAACGGGAGTATTGTATCCATTTCTGGGCACTGCATTTCAAGAAAGATGTGAAGAAATTGGAGAGGGTCCAGGGAAGAGCAACAAGAATGATTAAAGGTCTAGAGAACATGACCTATGAAGGAAGGCTGAAAGAATTGGGTTTGTTTAGTTTGGAAAAGAGAAGACTGAGAGGGGACATAATACCAGTTGTCAGGTATCTCAAAGGGTGTCATAAGCAGGAGGGAGAAAACTTGTTCATCTTAACCTTTAAGGATAGAACAAGAAACAATGGGCTTAAACTGCAGCAAGGGAGGTTTAGGACATTAGGAAAAAGTTCCTAACTATCAAGGTGGTTAAACACTGGAGTAAATTGCCTAGGGAGGTTGTGGAATCTCCATCTCTGGAGATATTTAAGGGTAGATTAGATAAATGTCTGTCAGGGATGGTCTAGACAGTATTTGGTCCTGCCATGAGGGCAGGGGACTGGACTTGATGACCTCTCAAGGTCCCTTCTAGTCCTAGAATCTATGGACTTAGGTTCCTCACTTTAGCTAACCAAGTTTGAAAACGTTGGCCTAAATACACTGCTCACTATTAAAAAGTCAGCCCATGACAAGAAAAAGTTGTATCTGAAAAACTGCAGCATTTCCTTATACTTATAACTAGATCCCACTGCAGAATCTAAGATACTATAAAGTTATTTTTAATTATGATCACTGTATTATTGCATCTTTAGTGTTTATTTTACAGTCTTGAGAATTCATTGGCACTGAAGACCTTTACAAAGGCATCTCTCCTGGACACTGGAGGGAATGCACTTACTTTACCTTTAAAAAGATGTTGCTCCCATTCTCCCCCGCACAGCCATGTCAGTACTTTCAGGAACACAGTAAATTGGAGCCATAGTCTCCCCTGTGCCTTGTCTGTACATGTCCCCTCTGGAGGGATCGGTCCCTCCCCTCCTCTACTGTTAGAGTACACACATAGACAAATTGTGGCTGCTCCTTGCATCTTCTCGTAGGCCACACATACAGGGGCCTCAGGCATTGCTGACACCTTGGTCTGTCCAGTTCTTGCCTGTGGCACACAGTTTAGTCTCCTGAAGACTGAAATGTTTTGGTCTAACTAAAGTATTTTGGCTTAATAGAGGGGTATCTGGGTGAAAATTAATGGCCAGTGATATACAGGAGGTCAGACTAGATAATCTACTGGCCTTAACTTCTAAGGATGAGTTAAACCTAATACAAGATCATTTCCCCCAAGATTTCTGTCCCCTGACAATTATTTAGTGCTGTGAGTGACTACAAGTCCCCAAGCTTTTTACAATGTCGGTGGGAATTTATCTTACCAAAAAAAAATACTTCCACTGCACTTGGATTATGCTATTTTAATAGATGTCTTAATCCTGACAAAAAAATCTGTTGAAAGCAGTTACTTTTTCTTGTGTTCTGAAGCAATATATAGCGCATTGGTTTCAAGTCACAATTTGATTTCTTAAAAAAAAAATACCCTCATCCATTTCTTTTCCAAAGCCCGATCAATAATCCCATCTAATAGCAGTTGAATCTTTTATCAGAAATAAGTGATCTCACTATAATCAGTAAAACTGTCTAATTATTCTAACTCATTATTCATGACGACAACTGAAACCTTCTTCAGATCTTCTGACCTCTACAGTTTTATCGTTCTTTAAATCATTTGGAACATGTGTCTTGCCATAGCTCAGGCTGTAATTAAGCTTAACGATAAACATTTTATCAGTTTCTTTACCAAAACTTTAGAAAAGGTCATTAATGTTGTTTCTGTTATACAGGTACTTGCATTATAAGTAGATTTTTCACCTAACTAGAGTACCCCATAGTGAAATTTTCATCTTTAAATGTTCCTCTGAAAAAATAGAGATTATGCATGACTAATAAATGCCTTTCTTTAAAAACAAAACAAAACCTTGTCTTAGTGCTTGGGCAAGATGACAGTATTTTTAACAATATCCAATTAAACTCAATAAACCAATTAGCATTAACTCTCATGGTAATTACATCTCTTGGGTTGACAAAGATTGTTCTTCAGCCAACATGCTAACAGAGTTTAGAGACTAAATAAATGTGTGGCTTACCTCACAAGGTCATTCCCCTGATGTGATTATCACTGACAATGGAGTCAATGTTGCAACAACAGTGCAAGATGGCAAATGTGCACACTCGTCTGATCTTGCTTCTGCCTGATTTACCTGAAACAGAAAAAACATCTTCTGGCAGAGTTTAGCAAAATCTGCATCCGTTTCAGTCCTTTAGTTAGAACTGCAGGATATAAGCCATCTAGCCATGCAGAAATTAACATAAGTGCCAACTTAATGGAATTTTAGTTTGTATAAGCTAGAAAGGCAGATAGAGCAGAAACCAAAGCCATCCATGCAGTGTACACGGAAAAGTCTTGTTCCAATCCTAAGTGTGGGTCTATGAAACTTGTGTCGCATTTTCTAATAACTGAAGACTAACATATCCAATATCAGTGAAAACTAACATGTTACAGTAACAATGGACAAGCCTCAAAAGGCCTAGGATCCAGTTCAGACAGGCATATGAAAGTATGGATAATTTTTGCAGAACTTACTGGAGCATCTTCAGCCTTCATTCAGCAAAGCACTTTAGCACTTGCTTTACTGTAAGAATGTGAGCAACTCTTAATTTCAGTGAGACTATACTTCACTCCGAGGATGTTTAAGTGCTTGGTAGAATCAGGGCCGTAAACTCCTAGGCCTCTTCACTCAAATGGAAATACAGCAGTTCTGTGTGCAACACCATCACTTCCTGTTCCGGTACCAGAAAGAGCCTGGAATGCAAAAGAGCATGAGAATGAATAAAATTGACATCCAAATATTTCAGCACCTCTAAAAGCATTAGTTCTGGTTAGTTCAAGTCTTAGTAATTTATTTTATCTGAACTGGCTTATCTCTCCCCAGGTTTCTATGAAATGCCCTCCCCATTAAACTTCTGAAACCTTAAGAGGAGAATTTGAGGGATAGCACTAGTTCTAGTGCACCATTAGTGCATGCTTAATAGTGTATCACATTTGACAGTAACAAAAAGATATCCAGCATGAGTCTTTCCATTACATATTAAATACTAGATTTGATTAACAATTCAAAAAGTAATAGTCAAGCTCTAACTGCTAACGCTTCCTAATTGGGAAAATAGAAAAGGAAGAAATGAGATGAGGTTGCTCCAGTCTAGGGCTAAATTCTACCCTAAAGTATGGCTAATGCTGATTTCAGAGGGAGCTGCTTTTGCACTGACTTCAGCTGGAAACCTTCCAGGGTACTTTTTGGTTTCTTGAGATAGAAGAACAGCCATGCTGGGTCAGGCGAGTGGTCCATCTCACCCAGTACCCTGTCTTCCAACAGTGGCCAGTGCCAGGTACTTCACAGGGAATGAACAGAACATGGCAATCATCGAGTGATCCATCCCCCATCATCCACTCCCAGCTTCTGGCAACCAGAGGCTAGGGACACATAGCAGGTAATGCATCCCTGGCCATCGTGGCTATTAGCCATTGATGGACCTATCCTCCATGAACTTCTCTAGTTTTTTTAAACACCATTATAGTTTTGACCTTCACAATATTCCCTGGCAATGAGTTTGACAGGTTGAGTGTGTGTTATGTGAAGAAATACTTCCTTTGGTTGTTTTAAACCTGCTGCCTAATTAATTAATAGGGTGGCCCCTGGTTCTTGTGTTATGTGAAGGAGTAAATAACACTTTCCTATTCACTTCCTCCGTATCATTCACAATTTTCTAGTTCTCTATCTTATCCTCTCTTAGTCATCTCTTTTCCCAGCTTAAAGAAGTCTGGGTCTGTTCAATTTCTCCTCATACAAAAAACATTCCATACCCTTCTGTATTGTTTTTCTTGCCTTTCTATCTGCCTTTTCCAATTCTAATATATCTTGTTTGAGATGAGTTGACCAGAACTGCATGCAATAGTCAAGATGTGGGCATACCATGGATTTATAAAGTGGCATTATGATAGATCATAAGACAGAAAATACCCCCTTCCTAATGGTTCTAACCATTGTTAGTGTGTAGTGGCAGTCAAAAAAAACAAACCAAAAATTGAGTAGATATTTTCAGAAAACTATCTGTGAAGACTCCAAGCTCTCGATTCTGAGTGAAACTGCTAAGTTAGACCCCCTGGTGTAAGATATGCTTAAGGGACTAACTACACTGAACCATCTTCTGCTTTGGTCTCTTGCTGGTTCCTTTACTGGCAACAAGGCCTCTTGTGAATAATCACTGGGGAGATTTAAGCACCTTGGTGGCACTGCATAACTGCAGAAGGGAGATAGCACAAGCTAGAATCTGGCCCCAAATTTGGAACCAAATGCACATCCAAACTGTCCTAGGGTTCAAGATGTTTTGGATCTCCCATTTTCATTCACATCCATCTCTGGCTTGAAAAGGAAGTAGCACTAATGTTCTAGCATCTGAGGACCATGAGTCCACGGATCTATAATGGCAGATGAGCATTTCCCCTCAGAAAGGCCCTCTTAGAACAGCTGTGCTTTGTGCATGAATGAAGTAGGGAAGTAAGTGATTTAAATAAGAAAAACTGGCAGCCCAGGATGAAGGTAAGTGTGATCGCCCTGCAGTCTCCTATTCAAATTAGACAAGATTCTTGTATTTCTGAAAGGATAAGCACTGTTGGCATGCACTATGGCTGGAATCAAGGTTTAGATGGTTGGGTCTCCAGCAAAAAGAAAGCTCTATTTAAATTTCACAACACATACACAAAGTTTTATTTCTATGGATGTTGTGTCTATCATCTTAACACATCAAGTTAATCAAGTCAGCTACAGTACCTTAGCTATCATTTAATTGACTGTGGTTTATATCCTGCATATTTAATAGTATGTGTTTGAAAACTTAATGATTTATCCACTTAACTAAAAAGATAAATATTAACAAATGTTACACTGTAAATTCAAATGAAATAGGAGGAGTTATTTCTCATTATTTGTTTTTATTGCACCTAATAAAACTCAAACTGAATCTAAAAAAAACCCTCAGCCATTATTGTACCTCATCTTTTATGTGGAAATCTAGGCATCACTGATAGCAGTGCTGATCTGGCTAAAAAGATCTCGTTATCTTATGCTCATCCTTAGCACTAGATATTTTTCTCTTTAGTAAAAGGAGATCTTTGACATTTCCTCAGTTCCTCTTTTTCCTCCAGTTTAGCTGAATTCAACATTTGTTCAAAAGGCTGCTACTTGTCTCTTAACATTTTAATTTTCTTTTTTAAAAAGTGTTTCCTCTGGTAGTTTTAAATTGGTTTATCTTTCCTACAGGGCACAGGTCATGACCTGACATGGCCCTTTGACCCTCCCAGCGCTAACACAAGCCTCACTTATCTGATCTGAATGCCTTGAAAACCCAAAGACAGCTGACAGTTATTGAAGATATGAAGTCAGTAAAATTATTTATGCTGAAGTGAAATAGAATATAAATGTTTTGATGTTAGAAGGGATTTAACTATAAGCATATATATTTATATATACACACATGTATGAATCATAAGGGAGCTGTGAAGAGAAAAAAAGATTTACACTTTTCTTTTAGCTCCTTTATCATATATAATAAATTCTTGAAAGTGATTTTCCCTGGGCTTCTCCCATCCCCCCCAAATTGTGGAGTTTTTTTATTGTTTGATTTTTAAGCTAACAAACAAGAAATAAAAACAGCAAGAATGCCACGCTGGTGTTTCGTGGAGGTTAACTGAAGGTCAGCTGAAAGTTATTGTGAATTGTCTCAGATCTTATTTGAAGGGGTAGTGGTCTTGAATTTTAACAAAGACAACTTTTCATGCAAGTGTTTTGTAAGAATTTAAAAGCAGCAAACAGGAAAAAAATAGTTAAGTCTCAGGGGCGAGGAGTTACATAAAGAAGGCAACCCCCATTTTATTTTTCTTTGCAAATCACTCTTAAGTGGGAGAGAAGGAGTTTAATGTGTCTGTAATAGAGCTATTTATTGGTCCACCGAAATAAACTGATTTACTTAAAATAGCATATTAGGAGCATCAGTCTTGCCACTAACATCACACTGCTCAACTGTGCTAAGACAGGACATTCCATTGTTTTCTCCTAATCCAAAGAACATTCCACGATAATGATGTGATTAAAGATGCCCCAAGAAATTCAAGAGATGGAATTCATTACTATCAAAATTAGACCCTCTCAAGAAGTTTTTCCTAGAATGATGAGATCTAATCAGTCTATTGTCAGTAAATTGACAGAGTAAGTTATATAAGCAGTCTTGTCTTATTCAATGCATTAGCATTGGAGAGGCCCCTTTGCTCCTGTCAAGGTTTCCTCCCCATTCTGAACTTTAAGGTACAGATGTGGGGAACCACATGAAAGACCCCCTAAGCTTATTTTTACCAGCTTAGGTTAACAGTACACTGCCACCACCAAGTGTTAACCAAATATTTAGGGAGAGCCTCTTGGAACTCTGCCTTCCCCCAAATATCTCCCAAGTCCCTAACCCTCTTTTCCTGGACAGGCTTGAGAATAATCCTCCCCAAGCCCCTACACCCCTTTTCCTGGGAAGGCTTGAAAATATCCCCTCACCACTTAGTCCTAGTGAACACAGACCTAAACCCTTGGATCTTAAAACAATGAAGAATTTATCAGGTTCTTAAAAGAAGAATTTTAATTTAAGAAAAAAGGTGAAAGGAGTACCTCTGTAAGATTAGAATGAAAGAATCACAGACAATCAGATTCAACACAGAAGGTTTCCTTCTGGGCAAAACTTTAAAGTTACACAAAGAACCCAAATTTATCCTCCCTCTTATTTGCAAAAGAACTCACAAACAAGAAAATAAAAGTAATCTAATACATTCCTTCTCTAAATGCTCACTACCCTATGGGAGTGGGATGGCTCCTCCTTTCTCTGTCTCCGGAAAAAGCACACACACCACACAGAGGAGACTTTTCCCCCCTTGCAGATTTTAAAATAACTTGTCCCTTTATTGGTCCTTCTGGTCAGGTGTCAGGTAGTGTATGGGAGCTTCTGAACCCTTTACAGGTAAAAGAGGAATTAATCCTTAACTGTATGTTTATGACAGCTCCCCTCTGCATCCATAGTCTGTAGATCTAGACTGGGTGGGGGAGGGCACAGCAAGGGGCAGTGCCACCTGTGGCTTGGCTCCAATGCAGCAGAAGCTCTAATGACTCTCTCCAACATCTGATCCCATTCCAACACTGATCCCACCCATCTACTTCCCAGTCCCCCAAAGGAAAACACTATAGCACAAAACATTTAAGTTACCACAGACATAGGAAACTTGGGTGGGGTGCCCCATCAGCTATTTGAATATCACTTAAGTGCCAGGGGGTTACCAAGACCAGTCACAGTTTCAGCAGTCCCTTGAAGCATGGATCTTGCGGTAGCAGTGCTGTTTAGGAACCAAACGTGAGTCTGAAGTGAGCCTCTGCATGTAAGCCATGAACAAATTCAGGCTGGAAATTCAAAGGTTGCTAACCAGCAGAAGCGAAGCCCTGGAAGAGGAGCAGGGGTGTGGGGAAGGACACAAACACTTTAATTTAGTTTTAAGAGACAGCTGGACAAATTTATGAGGGGGTTGCTTGTGATGTTGGGGAGCAGGGCTTATGTTTTGCATGAGCTTTAGAAATGTTTCAGAGTTTCAGCTAGCCCCTGGATTGTGTTAGCAGAGGAAAATTCCCCGCCCCCCTCAAAGTATGCTGGGAGGTTTTTTAAATCTTCTTCCTCTGAAGAATGAGGATGGCCATGGCTGAAGATGGGCCACTGGGTGAGATGGGCCATGGCTCTGAGGTAGCACTGAGCATTCTCTTTCTCTCAGATGCTTGGGTGGCTGGATCTGGCTCACATGCTCAGAGTCTAACTGATCACCGTATGGTGGGGTCCAGAAGGACTTTTTTCTCTAAGTCATGGTCAGCTTTCTCTGAAGGGAGTGAGTTACCTGCCAGGACTGTCTGGATTTTAGTCATTTCCATTGCTGGGTTTAGTGTGCAGGAGCTGGGTGGTTTTGGTGGCCTGGGATACACAGGAGGTCAGACTAGATGAGCTGGTGGTTCCTGCTGGCCTTACTCTCTATGGGGCATTATGTCTATTGGCCTACATCTCTTCCTCTGGTGCCACTCCTTCAACCCTTACTCATATGAGTAATCTTTACTTTGAGGAATCATCCAATTGATGTAAATGGGAGTATTCACATGAGAAAGGATTACAAGATCAGATTCTTTGGTTTTATACTCCGATTAGTCTAATAAAAAAAGTTTACTAGTAAATTATAAAAATTGGTACCAGTGGCATGTTAGCTGGAATATTAATATTGTAGGTGCCTTTTTAAGATCTCAAACATTCTTATAAAAAAAAAGTGTTTTACAATTAAAGACATTATTATGCATGTTGGAAGTGAGGACATACTAAAGGGAATTTTGCCATATGCAGGTGAAATTCTCACCTTCTTCAATGTGAATTTTGCCTTCCAAAAATACAACAAAATCAGTCTCCTAAATATAGAGGATGAAATCCTGGGTTTAATAAGGTTAAGGGGGGTTTGCCGTTTGAGTCAGGATTTCACCAGGCAGTAAAGAAACTTATTTTTCCATTTTACTATTCCTTCTTGTGTCAGTAATTAGGAATACTGGACACGCAGCAAAACTGTATAATATATTTCTATATCAACCATAAAGAATCCAAAATGTTTTTCTCCGTTGTTCTACACCTGTCTATAAAAAATACTAATTATGAGAGGTTTTAAAGTAGCAGCCTTGTTAGTCAGTATCCATAAAAAGAACAGGAGTACTTGTGGCACCTTAAAGACTAACAAATTTATTTGAGCATAAGCTTTCGTGGGCTATAGCCCACTTCATCGGACGCATAGAATGGAACATTTAGTGAGGATATATATATATATATTCACATATACACATACACACACATCATATACATATATACACACACATACCTACAGAGAACATAAAAAGGTAGGAGTTGCCCAACCAACTCTAAGAGGCTAATTAATTACGATGAACTGTTGTCAGCAGGAGGAAAAAAAAACACTTTTGTAGTGATAATCAAGATAGCCCATTTAAGACAGTTTGACAAGATACTTAACATGGGGGAAATAGATTCAATGTGTGTAATGGCTCAGCCATTCCCAGTCTCTATTTAAGCCTAAATTGATAGTATCTATTCAAGTTCAGCAGTTTCTCCTTGGAGACTGTTTTTGAAGCTTTTCTGTTGCAAAATTGCCACCTTTAAATCTGTTACTGAATGGCCAGAGAGGCTGAAGTGTTCTCCTAGTGGTTTTTGAATGTTATGATTCCTGATGTCAGATTTGTGTCTATTTATTCTTTTGCGTAGAGGCTGTCTGGTTTGGCCAATGAGAGGATACAGCCAGCTACATATTTGTT
Organism: Gopherus evgoodei; assembly: GCF_007399415.2. NCBI lineage: Eukaryota > Metazoa > Chordata > Testudines > Testudinidae > Gopherus > Gopherus evgoodei. The sequence continues at coordinate 15,079,057 of NC_044333.1, read as the reverse complement.
TTTCTAGACTCAGCTTCAACTCTGATTTTTTTGTAATAGGATCACCAACAGAAGTTGATGCTTCACAAGTTGTCCCAAAATTTTGAATGCTGTTCTTTCTACTGAGTCTGCACCATACAGGAACCACCAAACAGGCAATCACACTAACCCAGCATTGAACTACTGATCCATGTGAGAATTTAAGATGTCAAATACTGTAAGAATCACAAGTGAGCAATCTAGCTCCTCTCTTTTCCTTGCTCAGTTCATATATGTAACTACATTTATTAGCATGGTATGTGTTCACCTCCATCTTCACCACTAGATGATTTCTTCAGATTCTTTGCTATGATAAAACCATCGTGATCAATCTGAAACACAACAATCTGAATCCTATTCTAACATCCTGAAACATTGATTGTAGGAATAGCACTTTGACAAGTCAAGGCTTTTAAAAGGCCTGAAAAACACTGACACATGGATAGGAGTAAAACTGGTCAAATGGTGATCAAGCAGGGTTTTCAAACACTCATTCACAGTGAGTTCAATGGGATCTGTCATGTGATTAAGATAGTGGGATTCACTGTGGGCCTTCAGTTAATAGTTATGAATAATACATTTTTAGGCATCAGGATCAGTTCATGAACTTTCAATCCAAAACAAGGGCTACATTAATCAGATAACCTATTTTCAATGTATCATACAATCAGGTGTCATTATGGCCCAGGTTTTCAGGACCAGATTTAAGGTTCTGAGTAACATCATTGGACTCAATCGAATTACTACTGGTGTACATCAGTGTAACTGACAGACTCTGCCCTTCTATTTCTGGGGAAGAAATTTAATATTTCTCCGTATCAGATATCCACAGCATAGAAAAAATTAAGCAAAGCAAATAAAGACATGAAAGTCTTATCAGTGGGGAGCAGTAAAGATACACTGTAATACGATTGCAGGCATGGAGAAGACCTCAGACTGAGATTTGTTCTGTAGCAAAGTGGACAATATGTATTTCACAAAAGTATTTGTCATTTATTATGCCATAAGGAAAAGAGTAAAATAAACTGTTTATTATCACATATAAAATGCTTTTGATCAGCCAACTGAAAAACTAATTTCATTTTCTCATTACACTGCCTTAGGCATCCTTTAACGTCAACTTTTATTACAGACAAAACAGGGAAATTAAAATGATCAGTTGCAGTGGAGGAAGAAACATTTGTTTCAGAGTCTAAAAAAGAATAATAAGCATTGAACCTGCTAATCATTCTGAGTAATTACGATTAGTTTTGTAGGAATCTAGAGGAGAGTTCTTACGTGCTCTGGTATTTTACAGTCCCAACATGAACTCAGCTAAATGCTAAACGTCCTTAAAAAAAAAAAATTGAACAGTAAGGTCAGTGGGCTCCACAGTAGGATTACTAGGTCCCACTGCACTGGAGCAAGAAAGCTCATTAACTGGGTGTCCCCTGAAGGCAAGGAAGGGAGAATTGGGGGTATTGTCCTACGTCTGGTTGACTTTATCTCCCTTTCTGGATACTGTTAAACCAGTCTCACCGTCACTATTATTTCTATCCAATAATAGTATTCTCAACAGCTCTTTTTTAGCTCTAAAAAATATCAGTTTGCACCAATTGACATGATCTAGGAGTGGGGGAGAGGAAAGGAATGAACCAAAGGGAAAAAGCAGACCCCACTATGAGGGATTATCCCTTCCCCTATGGAGTATGAAGTGTGAATACTAAGCAATCCAATGCTGGATGGCAGAGTAGACCCTTAGCTATTCCAAAGGAACCCCAATGCCGGTGAGCGCATAGTAGGTGGCTCAGCTGTTGCCTCTAAATGACCTGCCACTCCAGGTGACAAGTGGTAGTTGGTGTGTGAACTTTTAATTTTAAAAAATAGTTTCACTTTGAAGTTTGGGCTGTTCTTGCAGGATATTAAATATATAATTCTATCTTTTGATTTCCAAATGGCATATTTTCAATCTTCACTTTTAAAGAGTCAAGCAGCCATCTTGTGAAAGTCTGCACAGAGAAGTACAAAAGAGCAAACACAATGTGTTCTCCTGGGAAGACCTTACTTTTGTTCTATTTAATTTAAAATACAGTACGCTCAAGCTGAAAGTAGAGGATCAGTCTTTGTATATGGAAGAGAACAGTTCTTTCCTTATGCAATTCATTTAATGCCCAATATTTAGAAATTGTGACAATTCATTCCTATGCCTTCATACTATCACTAAGCAGCCCTGATAGAACGACAATATTCAAATTCCCATCAAGTCTTTGAGATAGGAGTGCATAGCATGGGTATACCATATGGATCTGAATGTGCCCACAGCTTGATGTAGTCAGATTGGTTATTCTGATTTGAACCATACAGTGATAGACTCAATTCACTAAGTTTGGATCTCAGTATGAATCTGAGTTTCCCCAGTATCTGCGGAGGGTGACAGCTCTGAGACCAGGTTCCAGTTCAGGCTCAACCCTACTGAAAATTATATTCACATTAAAAATTGTTCTGGACCCTCCGAAATTGGCTGCAGTGGAGATTGGGGGCTGTCATAGGTGGACTGGTGCTAGGAGATGGTTCAGAGAAGGCTGGTATACTTGGTTCAGGGTCATACTGATCATCAGACTGGGGCTGGAAGGAACTTTTCCTAGGTCAGAATGGCAGCAAACTGGAGGTAGAGAGTTGGCTTCCTCTACAGCATGGATCATCTAGGCATCTCAACTCCCCACCACTGCTGGGGCCTTGGACACTGGTGACTCCTGGGTTTTTCTCCTCCTCTGCCTGGTGCACACAGTTATGCCTCCTGGAGACTGAAATGTTTTGATCTAACTCCAGACTTGGGGCTTACTGTAGGGCTATCTAGGTGGAATTTAATGGCCTATGATGTACAGAAGGTCAGACTAAATTATCTTTCAGTGGTAAACTAAGATGATGGGGAGACAGCCAAGAAAATGTATCAATACCTTTAATACTACATTTGGCCACTACATGACTTCCTCTTTTGCTTCTACTAGGTAGGGTTTGGGGGAGAGTAGAGAAGTCCATCTGATACATAAAATCAGCTCTCACTGAAGAGGCAGTGAGTGTCCTGTATTAATTACACTTAGCTTCTTGCATGGTGTATGACAATCTTCAGCCAACAAAATAACACTGCTACTCAACGTAATAAACCATTCTGTAAACCTCTGAAAAGTGTCATCGCCATCTCTTTTTATAGAGCAGTAGTATAGGTATTTCCAGTCACATCTGTAAACTGTTTATAGGCCTAGGAATTCAGACAGGTAGGATTGCTCTGGGGTAGGGTGACTACATGTCCTGATTTTATAGGGACAGTCCCAATTTTGGGGGCTTTTTCTTATATGCCTATTACCGCCCATCCCCATCCCAATTTTTTACATTTGCTATCTGGTCACCCTACTCTGGGGAAAACAAAGGATCATAGCTAGTAGCCATTCTTAAAACAAAACACCCACTGACCTCAGTGGGAGTTGTCTGCTGAATGACAGTCATTTAGGATAATACCCTATGATTGCTTTCTATGTAAAAAGACTCTGTACAAATGTAGGACGTTTCAATACACACACACACACAGGCACGGAATCATCTAGAGATGGTGGAGGCTGATGGAAGAAAGAATGAATGAAGACATCACCCTATGGCCTATTGAAACAGAAAATAGGCAACTTGCAGTTTCAATCTCCCACTCACTGTATATTCACAGGGATCATCATTAAGAGTCATGTATGCTGTGCTATACTTTTTACATCTTCACTGTATATCAGGACAGTGTTAAGTCATATTGTAAGGCACTGGCTTGTCCCCTCCCACAAAGCACCGACTTCCACATCCAGAGTCCTTTTCCGGGAAGTTTTATTTTTCAAACATGGGCAAGAGACACATACACAGTTCCTCAGCCCACCTTGGGCTACAGCTTGTGGGAATTTTCCCCTTTGCGCCTCAGTCCCTCCTGCTTCAGGGAGCACTACAGGATTATTCCATGCCCTTTTCAAGGAGTACAACCTCCAAGAGCTTTCTTCCTGAAGGCCCTTTTTACCCCAGCTGATTCCCATTTCCTCTCTGCGCAGGGGACTGAGTCTCTCGCAAGCTGTCAGGAGCTCTAGAGCCATGTGCTGCCTTGCCTTCTTATTGACCCACACAGGGAAGCTGGACATGCTTCATTTAAAAGGAGTCTACCACACGGAGACATAAGCTAACTAGGAAGGTATTTAGGATATGTTGAATCCTGTCTTAGCTATCAAAGAGGTAAGATTACAGGCCAGAACTTCAGCTGGTGTAAAATGAGGTAGCTGCATTGACTTAAGTGTGCCAGTTTATACCAACTGAGAATTTGGCTTGTAAATGTTGTCTCATGTCTGAGCTTATATGCATGTGGACATATGTGAATGCAGGCACAAGAGATAATAAAGATGAAATCCTTCATTGGCATTTCTGCCTCTTGTGCTCTGAAAGTTTTAGTAGTCTTTCATTGCTCTAAATGTGTCATCTTGGTGCTTATCCTATCTGCATAAAAACTGACTTACAAGAAAAATGGATGTAAGTGACATGTTGATTTAGTACTATGACACATCTCGTATAACATGACCAAGGCTGTCTTATTTATTTTTTTATTTAAGTCTACACATTATCATTAGCTATGTCTGTGCCAGATTAACATTGAGATTGTGGCAAGTCTCTTCATTTTAAAGTTTTTCAGAATCATATCAGGCAAAAATTAACGTTATTAAGCTACTGAATTTTAATGTACTTCATCTTAAAAAGAAGGCACTGACAAACAGTTAATGCGTCAGGATGATGTGCAAAGCTTGTTGTTAATATGCTTCCAAGAATCTGATTTTTGCTAATGGCATGCGAAGCAGACAAGTTTCAGTGTGAAACCACAAAAAAATATCATTCAATATTTAAAAGAAATGTTGCTCTGAATAAGAGGTGCAAAGTGTTCTGGGAGACTATTCCTACAGAGCAGAAGAGAGTTTAAAAAAACGTAATGCATTCATTATTCAGGACCAAATACAATATTGTAATATACCTTCTATTATTCTCATGCATATTCTTGAAAGAGAGGAAGCCTTTATATCATAGATAATTGAATGCAGGCTCTTTACCATTATATCTGTTGTATACAATAGGTTATAGGGCAATAGACTGAAATTAGATTTTAGCAGAACATGTGTCCTGACCTTTCCTTAAAGCAGATCTATTTACTTTATAATGCAGTTCATCTTGTAGGAGCTGATGTACTCATAGTCAGTGTAAAGGTTAAGAAATGTGAATCTCAAACCTTCTTGTTTCTAACAATTCTTTGTTTATACTGTACAAAAAGATTGTCTTGGTTCCCCCCACACACACACACCCACCCACCAGTGTTGAAAATAACATTTTTGTGGTGAAATTAATTGCAGCCATCCTGGCAGTGGAACAAATTCTGCCCTTTAAGTTACCACAGTGTGAATCTAATGAGGCAGATCTTCTTGGTATAAATCAGCATAGCTCCACTAACTTACACAGTGAAGTCAGTGGAACTACAGGGATTTACCCCAGCTAGTGATCTGGCCCGATAACTTAAATGGACTTATGTCAAATTTATACTATTGTAAGGTGAATAGACCTTGGTTTCACATACTTCCACACAACTAGGCAACTGTTACTTCAGCGGAACTATGTGCTCACTGATCTGAGTATGGGCTGCACAATCTGGCTCTGTATTGTAGAGGTATAAACAATCACAGTTAAGGGGGCTCACAATCAGATTAACAAGCATAACGCTTAACTAGCTTTGATGTCATCAGAATCACAAGTAATATAGGTAGACTTACATTAGACTTTCCCAGTAGTTTTCTTTAGACTTAGTAGATGGAGAAAACTTGAACTATTCTATACTTGTTTCTGGTTAACAAATGATTTACAGGGGAAAAACCACCACACACACAATACTACAGTGGGCAAATAGGATTTTTCACGGGTTTCTTGCTGCTGTAATGTAATGCTCTCTACGACAGGGGACACGCCTCTTGTGAGCATCTGCTGTTAGCTGGGTGTGATGCTTGCAACCTTTTCCCCCCTGATCCTGGAACCCCCAGTAGGTGGTTGGCCTCACTAGATGGGTCTCCAGTGGTTCAGCCCTCCGGCCAAGTCACAAACGGTCAACAAGGGTAACAAGGGTTCAACAAGGACTATTGCTGGGTCCTTGTTAGTGTCTTCAGCCCTGTCTCTTGCCTCAGTTCTCAGCCCCCATTATAGAGCACAGCCCCCAGGGCTCTCTCCCTGGAGACTCTTGGTCTTCACTGGGTCTCACTGCCCCAGTCCTCCAACCAGGTCATCTCTCAATTCCGGCCCCATGCTTGGGCTTCTAAACAAACCTTATCCCCTTCTCAGGACTTAGGCCACTTCCCCAGCGTGGGGCACCCAGGCCTGGCCACTACTGCAGGTACCCTATGAACAGCAGTCATGCATTGCTTCCTTCATCTCCTTCAATTAGCTGCTACTGTTTTCTCTGGGATTCTTCCCACCAGGTCTCTTTCCTTTCACCCATTACATTAGGGTTATAGTTCTCAGGTCCACTCCCCTTGCAGAAAGCAAAATGCAATTTCCTTGCCACTCAGATCCCAGCTAGTAACTGACCTGCTAAGCCCCTGCAGCTCCGTAATGGAGCCTGCTGGCCTCTGACTGGCTGTTCATGAGATGTCCCACTGAGGTCAATGGGACAGTGGGTTTCAACCACTCTATACTGACATGTCTGGGAGTAGAGACAAAGCCGCACATTTGCATTCCCTGCCTTGTGGCTTTACCTTTGAGACCATTGCATACAGTGTTTGGGGATTACAGCTTTGGTCAATAAATAATTGTCTGATTCTCCCTCTTCCTTTCCCAGAACTGTGAAGATAGAAAAAAATTTTTAAAAAGCTTTAAAGTAGTCTATAGCATCCATGAAAATTACAAAAAATAAAAATTGGATTCTGCCAACCCTAGTTATAGGTGTATTAATCCATTCAGACCTATGATACTAAAATCTACCTGCAGGTTCAGGCATTATGTACATGAGGCAGATTAAGCTAATTTACAAGGAACATACATGAGCCATACATGAGCGATGAGAGCATCCAAGCCTTCAGAGCCGTTGATACATATCTGATCTCTCAAAATGTGCATATGCCACATTTGTACCCATTCATAATCTATTACAATATCATGTTATTACAGTGCTTCACACTGCTACATTTTGACTTGTACAAACATACTCACATAACCTATCATTCATTCCAGTAGTGGGTGAGAGATTACAGAATTAGCTCACTGAAGCTCATAAACACTACATGAACTATCCAAAGCAAAATGGCCAGCTTCTCCTCTGTTCAGAGCACTGAGATCAGTAAATAAAATATAAAGGCATTGGACTAAAATAATCTTTGAATTTTAGGCTAACAGTAATGAAACCTTGATTTACTGATGGTTCCTTTTAATGAGATTCCTGCAATTACTAAGCAATGGCTAAACTGCTACATTTTACTATGCATGGGGCAGTATTTTGGCCTCACATCAAGGCAAAGATGAGAAAGAAAATGGCAATTAGATGAACTTTACCCTTTGCTAAAGCTGTAGGCAGACGGACTCAGGTGATGGTCCCCATCCAGCACCAATAAAGTTTAATCCACTATAGCTGGGTAAATTCAATAAGGACAAATGCAGAATCCCATGCATTGCTACAGACTAGGGACCAACTGGCTAGGCAGCAGTTCTGCAAAAAACGACCTAGGGATTACAGTGGACAAGAAGCTGGATATGAGTCAACAGTGTGCCCTTATTGCCAAGAAGGCTAATGGAATTTTGGGCTGTATGAGTAGGGGCATTGCCAGCAGATAGAGGGACATGATCATTCCCCTCTATTTAACATTGGTGAGGCCTCACCTGGAGTACTGTGTCCAGTTTTGGGCCCCACACTACAAGAAGGATGTGGAAAAATTGGGAAGAGTCCAGATGATGGCAACAAAAGTGATTAGGGCTCTGGCGCACAGGACTTATGAGGAGAAGATGAGGGAACTGGGATTGTTTAGTCTGCATAAGAGAAGAATGAGGTGGGATTTGATAGCTGCTTTCAACTACCTGAAAGAGGGTTCCAAAGAGGATGGATCTAGACTGTTCTCAGTGCTAGCAGATGACAGAACAAGGAGCAATGATCTCAAGTTGCAGTGGGGGAGGTTTAGGTTGGATATTAGGAAAATCTTTTTCATTAGGAGGGTGGTTGTCATAACTATAAAGGAAAGGGTAACAACCCTCCTGTATACAATACTATAAAATCCCTCCTGGCTAGAGGCACCAAAATCCTTTTACCTGTAAAGGGTTAAGATGCTCAGGTAACCTGGCTGATACCTGACCCAAAGGACCTATAAGGGCACATGAGACTTTCCAATTCTGGGGGGGGTGGGGAAGGCTTTTGTTTGTGCTCTTTGTTTTGGGTGTGTTTGCTCTTGAAACTAAGAGGGACCGGATATCAATCCATGTTCTCCAGATCTTTCTGAATAAGTCTCTCATATTTCAAACTTGTAAGTAACAGCCAAGCAAGGAGGATCAGTTTATCTTTGTTTTCTCAACATGTGAATTTTACCTTTGCTAGAGGGAGGTACTCCTGTTTTTTTGTAACTTTGAAACTAAGACTAGAGGGGGTTCCTCTGGGCTCTTTCAGTCTGATTACTCTGTAAAGTTATTTTCCATCCTGATTTTACAGAGATGATTTTTACATTTTCTTTTTAATAAAATCCTTCTTTTAAAAACCTAACTAATTTTTCCATTGTCCAAAGACCCAGGAGTTTGGGTCTTTGATCACTTTGTAACCAATTGGTTAGGATATTATTCTCAAGCCTCCCCAGGAAAGGGGGTATAAGGGCTTGGGGGAAGAGGACCTCCAAGTGGTCCTTTCCCTGTTTCTTGTTAAATCACTTGGTGGTGGCAGCATACCAGGTTTTAACCAATGCTGGCAGAAATAAGCTTAGGGGGCTTTCATGTGGGTCCCCACATCTGCACCCTAGAGTTCAGAGTGGAGAAGGAACCCTGACAGTGGTGAAGTACTGGAATGGGTTACCTAGGGAGGTGGTGGAATCTCCTTTCTTAGAGGTTTTTAAGGTCAGGCTTGACAAAGCCCTGGCTGGGGTGATTTAGTTGAAAATTGGTCCTGCTTTGAGCAAGGGGTTGGACTAGATGACCTCCTGAGCTTGCTTCCAACCTTGATATTCTATAGTGGTGAAGCCACAGAACCAGACCAAGCCACACTTTCCCTCGCTGAGGAGACAGACCACCTGAATAGACTCCCAGACTAAGACTACGCTGTTGATTTAGTCTTACAACATTTGTCCCACTTTGTTAAGTATGTGCTAATGCTTTTGTTAGTTCTTCTGTCCCCGTCACACGACAGGCTGCCTCCCACACACACAATAGCCTTAGAGTGGCCCAAGCAGTCCTCTGCCTCAGTTTCCTTTCACCAGAGGTTCTTCAGTAATTCACAAACCCGTTCCTCCCCCTTCCCAGGTTCTGATTTATTAAGTTAACACACATGCATAATTAAGTTCTCAACTCTGTTTACCTCCATATAATCTGATATGGATTACTCCTAAGCCTTTCTGCCAGTGTCTTATTCCCCATCATACTCCATTCCGTTATCCCTGAGAACTCTCCCCCTGACCCTCTCTTTATAGAGGAATCAGTGACCCCTGCTCAGATATGATCACTTAGTAATTGGAATTGGCTGGCCCCAAGCTCCTAGCTCTTACAGGAGCAAGCCATTTTGTTACAACCCCTAATAAAAGTTTGTCCTTTTTCATACACAGACTCAGAACTTGTGAACAGGGAACTATTGTCTGTTAAGGATGCCTTGGGAAGATATGGCATTTGTCCCAGGTTTCTGGGTGGCAGCTCACGCTAGTAGTGTCTGTTAACTTTGTCTTAAAGTTTCTCAAACTTTGTCAAGAAATAAAAAAAAAATGAACTGTGATTAATCGCCCTGTTAAACAATAGAATATCATTTAAATATTTTTGGATTTTTTTTTTACATTTTCAAACACAACGCAATACAAAGTGTACAGTGCTCAATTTGATTACAAGCATTTGCACTGTAAAAAACAAGATAGTATTTTTCAATTCACCTAATAAAAGTACTGTAGTGCAACCTCTATCATGAAAGTTGAACTTACAAATGTAGAATTGTGTACAAAACACTGGCATTCAAAAATAAAAATGTAAAACTTCAGAACCTATGAGTCCACTCAGTCCTATTTCTTGTTCAGCCAATTGCTCAAAACAATTTTTTTTGTTTTACATTTTCAGGAGATAATGCTGCCTACTTCTTGTTTACAATGTCACCTGAAAGTATGTGCTCATGGCACGATTGTAGCTGGTGTTGCATGATATTTACATGCCAGATGCATTAAAGATTCACATGTCCTTCCATGCTTCAAGCACCATTCCAGGGGACATATGTCCATGCCGATGACTCATAGATTCATAGACTCTAGGACTGGAAGGGACCTCAAGAGGTCATCGAGTCCAGTCCCCTGCCCTCATGGCAGGACCAAATACTGTCTAGACCATCCCTAACAGACATTTATCTAACCTATTCTTAAATATCTCCAGAGATGGAGATTCCACAACTTCCCTAGGCAATTCGTTCCAGTGTTTAACTACCCTGACAGTTAGGAACTTTTTCCTAATGTCCAACCTAAATGTCCCTTGCTGCAGTTTAAGCCCATTGCTTCTTGTTCTATCATTGGAGGCTAAGGTGAACAAGTTTTCTCCCTCCTCCTGATGACACCCTTTTAGATACCTGAAAACTGCTATCATGTCCCCTCTCAGTCTTCTCTTTTCCAAACTAAACAAACCCAGTTTCTTCAGCCTTCCTTCATAGGTCATGTTCTCAAGACCTTTAATCATTCTTGTTGCTCTTCTCTGGACCCTCTCCAATTTCTCCACATCTTTCTTGAAATGCGGTGGCCAGAACTGGACACAATACTCCAGTTGAGGCCTAACCAGCGCAGAGTAAAGCGGAAGAATGACTTCTCGTGTCTTGTTTACAACACACCTGTTAATGCATCCCAAAATCACGTTTGCTTTTTTTGCAACAGTATCACACTGTTGACTCATATTAAGCTTGTGGTCCACTATGACTCCTAAATCTCTTTCTGCCATATTCCTTCCTAGACAGTCTCTTCCCATTCTGTATGTGTGAAACTGATTGTTCCTTCCTAAGTGGAGCACTTTGCATTTATCTTTATTAAACTTCATCCTGTTTACCTCAGACCATTTCTCCAATTTGTTCAGATAATTTTGAATTTTGACCCTGTCCTCCAAAGCAGTTGCAATCCCTCCCAGTTTGGTATCGTCCGCCAACTTAATAAGCATACTTTCTATGCCAACATCTAAATCGTTGATGAAGATATTGGACAGAGCCGGTCCCAAAACAGACCCCTGCGGAACCCCACTTGTTATACCTTTCCAGCAGGATTGGGAGCCATTAATAACTACTCTCTGAGTATGGTTATCCAGCCAGTTATGCACCCACCTTATAGTAGCCCCATCTAAATTGTACTTTCCTAGTTTATCTATAAGAATATCATGCGAGACCGTATCAAATGCCTTACTAAAGTCTAGGTATATCACATCCACCGCTTCTCCCTTATCCACGAGGCTCGTTATCCTATCAAAGAATGTTATCAGATTAGTTTGACACGATTTGTTCTTTACAAATCCATGCTGGCTATTCCCTATCACCTTACCACCTTCCAAGTGTTTGCAGATGATTTCTTTAATTATCTGCTCCATTATCTTCCCTGGCACAGAAGTTAAACTAACTGGTCTGTAGTTTCCTGGGTTGTTTTTATTTCCCTTTTTATAGATGGGCACTATATTTGCCCCCTTCCAGTCTTCTGGAATCTCCCCCGTCTCCCATGATTTCCCAAAGATAATAGCTAGAGGCTCAGATACCTCCTCTATTAACTCCTTGAGTATTCTAGGATGCATTTCATCAGGCCCTGGTGACTTGCAGGCATCTAACTTTCTAAGTGATTTTTTACTTGCTCTTTTTTTATTTTATCTTTTAAACCTACCCTCTTCCCGTAAGCATTCACTATATTAGACTTTCCTTCAGACTTCTCAGTGAAGATCGAAACAAAGAAGTCATTAAGCATCTCTGCCATTTCCAAGTCTCCCATTACTGTTTCCCCCTCCTCACTGAGCAGTGGGCCTACCCTGTCCTTGGTCTTCCTCTTGCTTCTAATGTATTGATAAAAAGTCTTCTTGTTTCCCTTTATTCCCATAGCTAGTTTGAGCTCATTTTGTGCCTTTGCCTTTCTAATCTTGCCTCTGCATTCCTGTGTTATTTGCCTATATTCGTCCTTTGTGATCTGACCTAGTTTCTATTTTTTATATGACGCCTTTTTATTTTGTAGGTCACGCAAGATCTCGTGGTTAAGGCAAGGTGGTCTTTTGCCACATTTTCTATCTTTCCTAACCATCGTAATAGCTTGCTTTTGGGTCCTTAATAGCGTCCCTTTGAAAAACTGCCAACTCTCCTCAGTTGTTTTTCCCCTCAGTCTTGATTCCCATGGGACCTTACCTATCAGCTCTCTGAGCTTACCAAAATCTGCCTTCCTGAAATCCATTGTCTCTATTTTGCTGTACTCCCTTCTACCCTTCCTTAGAATTGTGAACTCTATGATTTCATGATCACTTTCACTCAAGCTTCCTTCTACTTTCAAATTCTCAACGAGTTCCTATTTGTTAAAATCAAATCTAGAACAGCTTCCCCCCTAGTAGCTTTTTCAACTTTCTGAAATAAAAAGTTGTCTGCAATGCAGTCCAGGAACCTATTGGATAGTCTGTGCCCCGCGATGTTATTTTCCCAACATATATCTGGATAGTTGAAGTCTGCCATCACCACCAAATCTTGGGCTTTGGATGATTTTGTTAGTTGTTTGAAAAAAGCCTCATCCACCTCTTCCGCCTGATTAGGTGGCCTGTAGTAGACTCCCAGCATGACATCACCCGTGTTTTTTACCCCTTTTAGCCTAAGCCAGAGACTCTCAACACTTCCATCTCCTATGTCCATCTCCACCTCAGTCCAAGTGTGTACATTTTTAATATATAAGGCAACACCTCCTCCCTTTTTCCCCGTCTATCCTTCCTGAGCAAACTATACCCATCCACACCAACAGTCCAGTCGTGTGTATTATCCCACCAAGTTTCAGTAATGCCAACAATGTCATAGTTGTATTTACTTATTAGCACTTCCAGTTCTTCCTGCTTATTACCCATACTTCTTGCATTTGTATATAGGCATCTAAGATACTGGTTTGATCTTGCCTCCCAGCTTTGCCATGACCCTCCTTTCTCTCTGCCATTATAGCCTGTGCTCCCTCCTGCTTCCAACCCATCTCCCAGGTCTTGTTCCCCGCTCACCTGTCCCCGTCGAACCTAGTTTAAAGCCCTCCTTACTAGGTTAGCCAGTCTGTGCGCAAATAAGGCCTTTCCCCTCCTCGAAAGGTGAACGCCATCTGTGCCTAGCAGTCCTTCCTCGAATAGCATCCTGTGGTCGAGGAAGCCAAAGCCCTCCTGGCGACACCATCTTCGCAGCCAGGCATTCACCTCCACGATGCATCTGTCTCTGCCCGGGCCTCTACCTTCGACAGGAAGAATCGAAGAGAATACCACCTGCGCTCCAAACTCCTTAACCCGTACTCCCAGAGCCCTGTAGTCACTCTTGATCTGCTCAGTGTCACACCTCAAAGTATCATTTGTGCCCACATGGATGAGTAGCATGGGGTAGTAGTCAGAAGGCCAGATAATCCTCGACAATGCCTCTGTAACATCTCTGATACGGGCCCCTGGCAGGCAGCATACCTCCCAGGATGAACAGTCAGGGCGACAGATGGGTGTCTCCGTCCCCCTCAGCAGAGAATCTCCAACCACCACTACCCTACGTTTCTTATTATCAGTGGTGGCAGCAGACCTCCCAGCCTTAGGGGTACGAGGCTTCCCCTCCTTAACTGCTGGGGGTGATTCCTTCTCTCCTGTATCAAGAAGAGCATAACGGTTATCTATTATCACAGCAGGAGGGTTTGCAGCAGGGGTGGAGCACTGCCTGCTGCCAGAAGTAACCAGCTGCCAGTGTCCACCCTGAGCCATCTCCTCCTCCACTGGTGTGTCAGTAGTCCTGTGAACTGGGACAGCTACGTCAGCTGTCTCCACATGAATACTGTCCAGGAATTGCTCATGGATATGGATGTTCCTCAGCCTAGCCACCTCCTCCTGTAGCTCTCCCACCTGCTGCCTGAGAGATTCCACCAGTAGGCACCTTTCACATTGGATGCCACCCCCAGCCTGGATATCAGTAAGTAGAAATTGCAAGTTACAGTCTTTGCAAGTCCACACCAGAATCTGGGTAAAAGCATCCATGCTTTGGTGCTCTGTCTGGCTACAGGCGCAGGTGGAGGAGACAGAAGCAGTGTTGCCACAGGTGTTGCGGGTCCTTCTCACCATCGTAAGCCTCCCTCTGTCAAACTCTCTCAAATTCCCGTCTGCAACTCCCTGTCCGCTCTGCTCTGCTTTAAACAGAAAGGTTTTGAATGTGGCTTAGTTTATAGGTTCAGGGAACCAATGGGTCAGAGATGAGACCAACAAGGGAGCCCCACTCCCTTCTTACTCCCCTTCCAAACTCCCTTGCGAAACTCCCTGTTAGCAGCTCCTGTTCACTTGTGCACAGCTTTATGAAGCCCTGGCCTGAGTGAATGCCCCGCCCACTGGTTAAGGCTCAGCCAATTACCAGAGGCTTCTAGTTTTCAAACCTTCCTTGGTAGCTCCGCCTCCAACTGCCAGCTACAGCACACGGTCCTTCAAACAAACAAACCACCACACAAACCAAACAGACTGACAAACACAAGCTCAGCACACAGCAAGTAACCCCCAAACACAAACACACACACTGCAGACAGTCACTTACCCCACAGATGCTGTATGTGCTCCTCCTTCACCTGGAGAACTCCCTTGCGAAACTCCCTGTTAGCAGCTCCTGTTCACTAAGCTTCTGGAATCTCCCCCGTGATGGGATCTGCTCAATAACAATCCAAAGCAGTGTGGACCAATGCACATTCATTTTCATCATTTGAGTCAGATGCCACCAGCAGAAGGTTGATTTGCATTTTTGGTCATTCGAGTTCTGTAGTTTCTGCATCAGAGCATTGCTCTGTTAAGACTTCTGAAAGCGTGCTCCACACCTTGTCCCTCTCAGATTTTGGAAGCCACTTCAGATTCTTAAACCTTGGTTCAAGTGCTGTAGCTATCTTTAGAAATCTCACATTGGTACCTCTGCATTTTGTCAAATCTGCAGTGAAAGTGTTCTGAAAATGAACACCATGTGGTGGGTCATCATCAGAGACTGCTATAACATTAAACATATAGCAGAATGCAGGGGACGTACAATTCTTCCCCAAGGAGTTCAGTCACAAATTTAATTAACACATTATCTTTTTAAATGAGCGTCATCAGCATGAAAGCATGTCCTCTGGAAGGGTGGCCAAAGCACGAAGGGGCATATGAATGTTCATTATCTGGCATGTAAATACCTTGCAATGCTTGCTACAAATGTGCCATGCAAATGCCTGCTCTCACTTTCTGGTGACATTATAAATCAGTGGGCATCTTTATCTCCTGTAAATGTAAACAAACTTGTTTGCCTTAGTGATTGGCTGAACAAGAAGTAGGACTGAGTGGACTAGTAGGCTCTGAAGTTTTACGTTGTTTTGTTTTTGAGTGCATGTTAAAAAAACCTACATTTGTAATTTGCACTTCCACGATGAAGATTGCACTATTGTACTCATATGAGGTGAATTGAAAATACACTTTTTTGTTTATCATTTACAGTACAAATATTTGTAATAAAAATATACACTTTAATTTCAATTACAACACAGAAAACAATATGAAAATGTAGAAAAACATCCAAAATATTTCATAAATTTCAATTGGTTTCTATTGTGATTAAAACTGATTAACAGCAATTATTTTTTTAATCCTGATTAGCTGAGTTAATTGCGTGAGTTAATTGAGAGCCCTAAGACAAAGCCCTATATATTTGAACCCAGCCCATGTCACTGACAACACTTGGCAGAAGATTAGAGAGGCCACACCTTGGGTGGAAGATAGTAACCTATCAGCACAAAGCAAGCTGGGCAGCAGTAGGGAGGGGAAAATTATCCTGGTTTCCTATTCCAGATAATATTATGTTGATAGACATGAAGTTACTGTCATAGTATAATTCCCAGATCTGAACCTTAGCATCCAAAATATGGGTACTAGCATGAATTTTCCTAAGCTTAATTACCAGCTTAGATCTGATAGGCTGCCACCAATCAGGACTTAGGTAGAGCGCCTGATAGTCTCTGGTCACCCTAGTACCTTCCCTGGAGACCCCAAGACCCAGATTCCCTGAGTCTCACAACAAAGGGGAATAAACCATTTCCGTTCCCCCCTCCTTTCTTTCCTCCCAGCTCTTTTCCACCCTGGGTACACTAGGAGACCACCGTGATTCAGTTCCTTGAAACACAACACAGAGAGATCAAGTTTCTCTCCCCGCTTCTCCCAGAGGCAATACAGATTCAAGTTCCGTGAATCTAACACAAAGAGGAAATTTACCTTTCCCTCCCTGCTCTCTTTCCCTTCTCCCCACCAATTCCCTGGTAATACAGACTCAGTTCCTTTGAGCCTTAACTAGGAGAGAAAAATCAAACAGGTCTTAAAAGCAAAACTTTTAATAAAAAGAAAGAAAGAAAAAAATAAAAAGGTCTATCTCTGCAATTTAGATAGTAAAAAGTTACAGTGTCTTTCAGCTTATAAACAACAGAAAGAAACTTTCTCCAGCAGAAACACAATTTAAGCTACTTCCAGCAAGTACACATATGCAAATAAGAAAAAACAAACTAAAAGACTATAACCGCCTTTTTTTCTTATTCACAATTCTGAATAGATAAGAGACTGTAGCAGGGAGATTGGCAGAAACCTGGTTGCACATCTAGTCCTATCCAGGACCCAAAGAGAACAAAGCCAAACCCAAAAACCCACACAAAGGCTTCCCTCCACATGAGATTTGAAAGTATTTTGTCTCCTGATTGGTCCTCTGCTCAGGTGTTGCAGTCACTGTTTGTTAACCCTTTACAGGTGAAAGAGACATTAACCCTTAGCTGTTTATGACAGTTACTTCAAAAGCAAAGGGAAAGATCACATCCCATCTCTCTCTCTCCAGAGGAGGAGGCAACATGGAAAGGGAGAATGAGGAATAAACGAACAGATGGCAAGAGAACCCTTGCCAGGATGCTATGGAGTACTGACCTCAGATGCCAAGAGGACTGCAACCAGCGGGGTTCTCCATGGCACCATGGAGAGAGTAAAAGACAGTCCTGGAGCAGAAGCACCAGGCCTTTTCATTGATCATCCTCTGCATCAGGCATCCCGTGGATTTGCAATATTTGGAGTTGGACCTAAAGGCCTGCCTCTGCCAGAAGTGGTAGGAAAGAGTGCAAGAGGAAGCTTGTGATGTTACCCTTCCTCTACGTTCACACACACTTGAGGAGGGCATGATTGACCTAAAATGAATAATTACTTGAAATGAGCGTATGATCACTACCACACAGTCTCTTTTCCTAAAATGAAAAGATGCAAACTAAGAGGAAACACTAACAGATTATATGGCATGCTGTGGTCTGCACATCTTTCAGACCTGTTGTAGCATTGTGTTTCAGAGGCAACTTAAGTGCTAGTGCATGTATTTAGGAACAAACAGGCAGGGTGGAAGTTATTACAGCCATCAAGCACTGTTACGTCTTCCCTTCTCCTTCCCTCTGTGCCCCCCCCTTTTGCTTTATGAAATTTGCTAAATTCCTGCTCATTCTTCTTCATTAATGAATACATATCAGGGTTCCATTATGTGCAGGGAGATAGGGAAGGTGATGAATCATGGAAAATAGCAATTTATAGAGAAGTGGCATATGCAGCACTTTTTTTTGCATATATTGAATAAGATCAGTACTTTACATGGGTTATTTTTTCTGCAGCAGGCCGAGCTATCTTTTGCAATTAAAACAAGAGAAATTCTAAAATGCAAACCACATACTTCGTAAACCATCCACACTTCATAAAATAATTTCCAGCCCTGCCCCCCCCCCAATCACATTAGTTTATTTCTCTAAAGATCTATTTGAGTAACAATTACCATTGGAATAAGGGATTTTACTGATTTTAGTCTGAATAAAATGGCCCCGGCAGAGGTCTTGGAGGAAAAAGTAGAAATATTATGGAGAAGGCCTTACCTAATAACCTTTTTGTAAAGCTTGGATAGCAAGATGATTCTGAGAGACACTGAAGTCACATGCCATTAATCAGAAATGACAGTCTTTATTCATGTATATTTGACTGAAGCTTTATAATTTTAGACTCCAATAGGTCTGGATAAATGACCTTAAGTATAGTACTTTTTCAAATTGACAATGATTGATGATGGAGCAAAAAATTATGAACACAGAAGAGACACAGTGGAGTAAACATGAAAAATAGACAGACTCTTTAATATCAAAGAGATTACTCATTTTCACTTTTCTAACTGTTTGCATCTCTTTTTTTTTTTTTATCTCCAGCGCTTTGCTCATCATGTTTTAATCATTTTTTGCTACTGTATTTGTTACATTTTGCCTGAGTGCCCTCAAAATAAACTTTGAGATTGCTGAAAGATCTAGTCAAATAACAGGAAAATATGAAATCAATTCCAGTAAACAAAAAATGCCTATCAATTTAGAAAGCCTTAAGCAAAAACAAAAAACACATTGTTTACATAGGGCATATTTCTGAAACCGCTGCTGAAGTTGTATAGTGATTGCTCATGTGAGTAGTGTTACTTGCATGAGTAAGTACTAATCAACTTCTGCGAATGTCCTTGAATCATCCCCCCTGTTCATGTCATTTCTGACCACGAACCACCTGGTTGACCATTAGATAAATAAGGCTTTCAGAGGACTGAAAAAAAGCTATTGATCTTTGACAAACCAATTGATGAGCTAGCTAAGAAAAGTGGCAACTAATTAAGTTTGTTGTGCAGTAATCTTCTATATAGTGACCCCTGCAGGAATGAATGAGTCATCCTATTAGAATGGCAGTGTGGCCTAATAGCCAGCGCACTCAGCGTGAGACCCAAAAGACCCAGATTTTATTCCTAACTTCAGTGCTGGCCTGCTGGGTGACAATGAGCCAGTCATTTCCCTTGTTGTAAAACAGGGATAATGCTACTTTGCTCATGTCATCAGTAGATCTCAAAACATGTTATAAAGGAGGAATCTGGTAGGTGTTAGTATTTGTAATCCATATGCAAATCCAAGCCAAGCCTTGACATCAGTCAAAGCTCTGTATCAGCCAACACGTACAGGTCTGGGCCCTGAGTTAAATGCAATTAGTTATCCATGCTTTCCAGGGCCTCCAACACATGCATGACAGCTTGAGGTGGCAGCAAGGCATCCATATATGGGCCACCTTGGATAGCCATCCCTCTGCTTCAGGGAGTCTAAACGCTGCTACTCAGTTGCTTCCCCCTCTCAGGTGCTATTCACCAGAAAGAGGCCAGGGAGGAGAGGAGAGGGGTGTAGGCAGAGTCATATTTCTGTCCCCTCGCACTCCAGGCCCTGGCTAGGATTGCTGGGTGGTTACTAGAGCGAGTCAATGTTTTTAATGTAAAATGGTTTTGGGTTGAAAAATGGCTTTTTCCATCAACATGGAAATTTTGCCCGGAAATGTCCATTCTTGACAAGGGTTTTTGGAATTTCATTAACAAAGAAAAACTACAAAAACACCCCCCCCCAGGTTTGGATGACCCCCCAACCTCCCCCCCAAAAAAAGCTGTGGGAAATGCTGGCAAAAACAAAAAATACCCTCATCAATTTCTTTTACCAGAACACCACATTTCCTGGCCGGCTGCACCTCTTATAGGGATGGAGAAAGCTACTTTCCCGTTTGCACAAGCTAGGATGCCTCTGGGTGTTCTTGTTAAGGCCTAGCAGCTCCAAATCACTCCTTGCAATGGACAGTGCTGAACTAGATCAAAGTGGATTATAAAATGGAGTCATGTCTGGAATAGTCAATAGAAAAATATCTGAGGTTCTAGAATAAGTGTATAGCCCGTGTATAAGCTGCTTTAGCTGAAATATTATATAGAATATTTCAAAATTTTTGCATTAAGGTTTAAACTGACAGTTTTGAAAAGTGTGTTATGTTCAGATTCACATGGTTACTTACCTTCCTTGTGAAGTGCTTTAAGATCTAGGGGAGAAAAGTGGAATCTAAGAGATTGATAATTTATTTTCTCTCCAGGGAAAAGTACTGGCTTAGTCTGAGCATACTGTCAACTCTGCCATTGTTCTAATATTTTATTCTTGCTGCTCAGCCTGATACTGAAGGTGAAGTTGAGTATGTATTCTGTTCTACTCTCCTCAGCCCTCCTGCATTTAATTCTGTTGGATCTCGGTACAGCTAACAAAGAGGGCCTCCTATTTCACCGCTCTACACCAGTGGCTCTCAAATTTTTTCCACTGGTGACCTCTTTCCCATAGCAAGTGTGACACCCTTGAGGGGTCCCAATCCCCAGTTTGCTCTACACCCTGATATGTATGATACCAGTATCATACAGCACTGGTGTTTTGGTATTTTTAAAGAAATCTACTAACAATTTTAAAAATAATGGCATGATTGCTATTCAATATACAATAATAATATGATTCAGGACAAACGTATTTGGTATTCATGTAGCTGCCTTAAGTACTTCTATAGGATTTTTACTGTAATTGAGCATTAATTAACATTAACATCATTATTTTAAGTGTGCTACTAGAAAATCACTTAAACAGCAAAAAGGTGAGCCTAGAATTCTGCTTTTCTTTTTAATGGCTATGATTCCCTTCTGTGCATGCCAGGGGCCAGACCCAAGGCATTAAAATTGGGGTGATTATTTTCAACTCCAGTGAAGGACGTATGATACAGAGGCTAACAAATAAGCCCAACAAAATTCCTCATCCTTGTACAAGGAAGTGTCCCTTGAATAAGCAAATGTAGGGCATTTAAAGATGCAAATGAAGTATCAGGAAAGGGTCCCTAGAATGTAGAAAAAAAGTTAATTCTCTTTAGATTTTCTCAAATCTTTCCACGTTGTGGCTGTTCAATCGTGAACAGTAGAGATGGTCACTATTACACACTAGCAAGGATGAGAAGAGTTGGGGAACCCTTAAGTGAGAGCATACGCCCTGACATTATCTGCACTGAAAGGTCAGCCATTGCTGTAAGCTTCATCACAGTGTAGCATGTTTTACACCAATGCAGTGTGTTTAAACCAGTGTGGCTGGCTGGCAAATCGTGTTGCACTGGTGTAAGTTAGATGCGTGTTAGGGCTTTTCAGTATTGCATTTATACCAGCAGTTGAAATCCCATTGTAGGGAGACTTATTCTGAACCACACCACAATTATTCTGTGGCTATGAAAGCTTACTGTGGGTGCAACTAAAAAGTTTCTAATCTTTTTACCAGTAAGCAAAATATCCCCTGGTTTGAGCAGGTAATCCCTTATTCTGAGAAAGGTAGATAAACCTTTTGGGATTGTGCCCATTAGTCTTAATACACCCCACTCCAAAGATAAATGTGTGTTGAAAGTCCCTAGAACATGAGAAGGTATCTAGAATGATGGCTTCTGTACGAAAACTTCATACAAAGTGCTACCACCCCATATGAAATATTGGCTTGTGGCTGACATTTTTTCACTCTTTTGCTGTTGACTTTCATATCGGATTAACAAGGCTAATGCTACAACTGATATCAGATGAAAATCTACTAATGAGATTTGAAACTGCTTAATAAAAATTATCCAATTCTCAGATATCCAAACCACTAATTACCTGCCAAAAATCTAGATTGTACAGTCACTACTGGTATTGATAGTAAGTAGTCGATGCAGGGGTGGGGGGGGGTTGAATTTCTGACACACTGCATCATGTAATGTCATTCCACATCAAGTTACCTTGAGTTACACTGTGTCAGGTTGGCTTAGGACCTAATGCAGTGTAACACGAAGTGACATGTTGTAATCCAAAGCAATGAGCTCTAAGGTCCCTATTTTCTCTTTAAAGTGCTTGCATTATCAGAGGTGAATAGTCTGTGAAGAAGATACCCGTGCACTCTGCTGCAAACCAAACCTAAGTCCTGCAGCATGGTCTCCACATTTTGCTGGACTCTGGTGGAGTAGGCTGGACTTTGTGGCATTTTACATTAAATGAAAAAAATTAAATGAATTTAATGTAAAAGTAAAACAGTCACAGCTGTCCCATGATTTTTTTTTTGGGGGGGGGGGACAGCTTCTGCCATGCTTATTTATGCTGCATAGCCTTGTACTCTGCAAATAGCTTTAGGTTTTGCTATCTCCACATAGTCATTATTTGCATTGATAAGACAAGACATAACTATGTTGCCAGAAGGAGAATGAAGCTTTAGGTTGCTGAGTAGGGGGCAGTTGAGGCTTTTGCCACTTGGACAGATTTAACTGATTGAGAGTAACCTCTGAGAATGTTTGTTCCAGTCTGTCTGTATACAGAGGAAGACAGCACATGACTTCACACTCATTTCAAGTTGTCACAGTTTTCTTCCCAACCATGAGGACAAGGGGTAGGGGGATGAGATCGCATTCTGTAAGAAGGGTTGGATTCTCCAGCAAACTCTGCAGCTGTGGAATTACAGTATGGAATAAGTGGAGCTCTACCTAATGCCCTCTTTTCTCATGCCAGAAGCAAAGACTTGCTATATTGCATAAAAGCGCAGTGAAGCAGGAGACACTCCCTGAAGGTGATATTTGGGCAGAGTTTAAGTGAAGGAGTCTGTGTGGGATGCACTGTGCAGTTTTATATGGCAGACTTATCCAGTAATTAACCATAGAGACAGACTTATCCAGTAATTAACCATAGAGACAGTAAAAAGAGAAATTCAGAGGCTATTGCAAAGAAGGGCACACAGGAAAGCGTTATTGTATAATTTATAGACATTTAGGAGAGCAGCTGTGAACTAATCCAAATATCCACTACTACCTTCAACCTCCAAGGGACTGAAAAACCCAGAAACTCATTCCAACCCATTTGATATCCAAAAACTTCGCTTAGTGAAGGAATAGCTAACTTGGCTTTTGCTATAAGGATTTTTTTTTTAAGCTGGAACCCTGTTTAAAAAAAGTGAAGTTTCAAATAAAAATTGTTCAAAGCTCACATTGTGTTGCTCCAACACATCTTCTAGGGTGGTGGCAACGTGAGGACGCCTGCTTTCCAAGGACAACCACCCTTTTATTTTTGTTTACTATAAGATCAATTTTAATGCACAGGAAGAATAAAGCAATTAATTGTGTGTGGATTGCTCTTTGGGACAGAGTCCATCCTTGTGTAATAATTTGTAACACAATGAGGCTAAGGTCTCTAGGTGATGCCACAATAAAAACAAATAAGTAGTCAGCACAACTAGGGCCAAATCCTCAGCTGATAAGTGGGCATAGCTCCACTGAAGTCACTGATCTACACCAGCCAAGAATCTGGCCCCTAACCTTCCATCACAATGCCTGCACCATGGTGCTAACAATACAATTTGAATGTTAAGCCCATAAAGTTGAGGCTAGCATTATTTGGGCTCTACTCATTACAGTAGCCCTGGTCTAGCAGACAAGGCTTTTCTAGACAGCAAATCATAGAAGACCTAAACAACATCTTCCCAAAGTGTGACCCATTGACCACTGGTGAAGTACAGGCCACCTGTGGGATGTCACCACCTGGTTGTTTAAAAAGCAATTGGGACAACTATCTACTTTTTGCTTCTTCCCTTTACTCTGTGCCTATAAAGACTCACATGGATCAGAAATTTTCAGCATAGCATTTCATATCTTGAAAGTATGTAGGGTGACCAGATGTCCCGATTTTGGGGTCTTTTTCTTATATAGGCTCTTATTAACCCTTCCACACACACACACACCCCTGTCCTGATTTTTCACATTTGCTGTCTGGTCACCCTAAAAGTATGTGCACATTGCTTAGTGTGCTAGACCAAATCCAGGTGGGTCTATTCATTGTGAATAACTAAGTAACTATTCACATTTGTCCACTACAACTGTCCCAGGCTCCAAGGACATTAGCAAAGTCATATAAATCAATTGTAATAAAGCCACGCTTTCGATATGGTAATACATGGCTTCATAGCACCTAATTCACATTTACATGAAGACTACTTTGCCCCACTCTAGTATTTAAATAACTTACTCCAATCTTACGGTCCCTTTATGTTGTTAGAAGGATGGCCTTATGATATGAGAATTAAGCCTATAGCTTTTAAGGCTAAAGGGACCATTGTGATTATCTGGTCAGACCATAAAATTTCCCTTAGTAATTCTTGCCATCAAGGCCACAACTACACACTGAACTAGAGA
This sequence comes from Gopherus evgoodei, assembly GCF_007399415.2. NCBI lineage: Eukaryota > Metazoa > Chordata > Testudines > Testudinidae > Gopherus > Gopherus evgoodei. The sequence continues at coordinate 15,054,538 of NC_044333.1, read as the reverse complement.
ATTTAACTACACCACATATGAAGGTCTTTGCTAGTATACAAAGCTATGAGAGTAATCAGCAAGCAATGTGTCAATAGCTGTTTTTATTGCACTGAAGTGTCCATGTGGCATTTGGATGTCCTGTTAAGTTACCCCACTGGTAGAAACTAGGTCACTAATATTTAAAACCAATTTTAGTCCACAGAGGTAAGTCTATGGCACTGCTTTAAATTTGATCCAGTGTCCAAACTGACAAGCTGCATGCTGTAGCAACAGACATGGCAGTGAATTAAGTCATTAAAGAAAACTTACTGTTAAGAAGAATTCTTTCTTCACTGTTTCTGGCAATTGACTTTACATGCTATGGGGCTAGGGGTTGAAATAGGACAGCATGCTTATATTAATCAGATTGTTCAGCTGATGACAGACAGGTTTTGTGGTAGGAAAAAAAACAAGCACTGCGCTCAACTGGTTATTAGGAACAGCTGGGAGACAGGTTCAGCTTCAGATGAGAGCTTAACAGCTCAATTCATACTGGGACACTAGGCAAGTCAGTTCTCTTTGGGCCTGATCTCACATCCTTAAAGTTATGCATGTCTTTAAGTGTTGTGCTGGATCAAGGCTCTTGTGCCTTAGATGCCCCAGTTGTAAAACTGGGTTCAAAAGTAGGCCCTCATTGAAACCCAGCTGCTGCATGTGAGCTGAGTAATTAAATTACAATAAAAATACCTTCATTCATTAACTAGGGTAATTGACCAAAAAGTGATAGGACACTGGCTATTCTCAGTATAATTGGAACGGTGCAGTTTCTGTGCATAACAGGTCACTTAGGTCTAGTGTGGCTTCAGACTGTTGTATTAAATAGATTATAAATTTCCAATCATCACTGATTTCAGTGGACTTAGACCAGAGATGAACTTAGCCGAAGGTTTTTATCAACTGACATTTCATCAAATTTCAAAGATTCATTTAAGTATTTATCAGACCCCTTGGTCCTTCTTTCACTTCCTAGCATCAAATATGTAGATTCCTCAAAGTTCAGATGATGATTCCCTACTAGGATTGTATTTAAATACATAAAAACAAAAGTACCAAGACACAGACGCCCCTGTACTGCTCAGTCTGAAGGACTGAAGCACCAGGAAACCCAGGGAATGGATTAACTTGCAGTAAAGATGTTTTTTCAGGATACTGTATTGGGCCAACTCCTGAAGTCCTAGTTCAGTCCTTACTCAGGCAACTTGAGTAAATGGGAGTTTTGTTCAAGTAAAAACTAGTGTGGGGAACCTATGGCACAGGACTCAATAGGACTCATTTCTCAAAACATAATTGCTTAATTAAGGGGCTTCTGCTAAGTAACAAGCAAACTAAATAAGGGCCCTGAAATGGTACAAAATAGCAATTT